>NW_020218617.1:80200-189082 GCF_003070985.1 Temnothorax curvispinosus | reverse complement strand
ATGTACTACGTGCAATGTACGACCTCACAAAAATGCTATCGACCAGCTCGACTATCATGCTTATCTTCCTGCGATTTGCACGGCGTCACCATGACTAGACGCTTTTGCATATGAATCGAACATCATGCCCGCACAGTACGTGAGTTCACAAACAGGAATGGTACGTAGCAATCTTATACAAAAACATCTGGGAAATCACTATTATTTTTCGTTGCGTCTTTGGACTACGATGAAATTTATAAAAAGTCTCGCGCAATTTGATCATCATTATGGCAAGGAAAACTCAGAGGTGAAAAGGGCAATTGTATAATACATATTGCGCATGATATGTTTATTAATTAATGTGCTGACTGTATAACTAGGTTCAATGAGATATGAGATTATTTTTATTCGTGGTTTTTATCTAACAAAATGCCACCGATAAAATTTTTCCGATAAATGAAAAATATTTGTCAGAATTCCTTGCGGTTCGAGAGCTATGCGCGATAAAGTAAGACCGTTACATTTGAATGAAAAGTATGTCTATTGATGTTTCCATTCTGTATACTGCATGTTACAACTACCTAAACTGATAAGTTGGCTGAGTTGTCTTATCAGTTCAGCGATCTTCTCTATCCCACAAAAGTTTCAGAACTATATAGATTCGCACTACGCGAAGTCGCGATTGACTGATTGGCCGTGATCTCGTGCGTACATTTTAAAGCTGCTCTTACAAACAAGAACGCCCTGAGCGATATCAACCATCATCCGTGACTGCAATTCTAAAATCACGAGTTTCATAGGGAATTTCACGATTAGGCTGTATACTGTTCTTTTTCATGAAAAATGTTCTTTTTCATAAAAAAGAACAGTATATTATTACAAAATCGCAGGTTTTTACACAAGTTAGCCATTCGTCCAGCCATCCAACCATCTACAGCTCTGGATATTGGCTGTGATTTAATCTAATGCGTCAGCGTTATGTTTTGCAGTAGAAGCAGGTTGGCAACGTCGCGGCTGGTCTGCAGATAACATGAGAAGAGCCGGAGCGGTGGGGTCCGTATGACGAGAGAAACCAAGAGGGGGATCATAAAGCTGTACAAACGACAGACGGATTCCGTAGTGTGCGGCGGATTCACGCAAGTGCGGCTTCGAGGAGAGGTTCACGCGTGACGTCTCGTCGACGGAGATCATCGAGGTTCACACCTACGTCAAATTTTGTGCCGCTGACTCGTGTTTATCTTCAGATCCGTCTCCTCCCTTCAGGGAAGTCGCGACGTATCCGTAACACACCCTTCGAGGGTACGAAGAGGAGGTACGTGTGGCGCGACAAACGTCTGGTCTTCGTTTGCCGTAAACTCCTTCGGACGAGCTTTTCTCCGCAGACTCGACGAGGTCTGAACGAGCCATCCCGTTTCGAGGGAAACATGGGAAAGGGCCCTATCGATCCGACGCACTTCTCGAACTCGTATCTCGCTCGTTTCGACGGCGATCTTGCCGACTGTTCTCGCGAATGGACGTCTCGAATCGGTATCTCATCGCGAACCTCGCGAGTGTACTCGTCCAACTGCCCGTGATCGGACGAAGTTTGATTATTGTAAAGGTCGAGAGAGTCCGTGATCCTTCAGGCATATATTGACTTCTCAATGGTAAACGTAACGGAGAGCGAGAGGTATAGCTGCCGCATCAGGAAGCGAATCTCTCAAGTGGAGCTTTCACCCGAGGAAATATCCTTCGGTCGGCGCGCGCGCGGAGAACGTTTTCCCCGAGCGTCTTTCCGCGCACCGCACTCGGGAAATTACGCGAAGTACTGTTATGCAAATTTCGAGGAACCTATTAACTAATGGTCTCCAATCCTACGGCGCGGCGTGGCGTTCGGCTCCGCTGTTTATCGAAATAACTGCGTAGCGATAGTGCCACGACGTGACCCCTTCGAGCGGATGATTAGACAGCGAAAATATATGCACAGATATATAATTTATTGCGTCATTAATATTACGAGGTATAACAGTTACGTGACAAATGTTTGCTACGTCCGGTACATCTGAAGTAATTTGTCAAGTCATTTCAAAGTCATTTCAAGACGCGTCACATTATCACTCGAGTATATAATAGATTATACATCGAGCAACAACAATGTTACAGTGTACTCGAAAATAACTGTGATAGCCCTGTGGTAACCAACTGAACGCTCGTTACGCAATCATTCCACTGACCTCGACATGATATCAAGCAGCTCCGTTGCTCGTTAAACGCCATGAAACGCGTGCACGACGTTGCACTAATATGACATATGACATATGACGTCATACTTTTAAATTCTTTTTTAACGTCATTCTCGAAACTTATTGACGTGACAATCACAATTAGAATTTTTTTATTTTTTTTTTATTTTTTTATTAAACGTTATCGATCGTGGCTCTAGCCTTATCGAAAAATTAAAGAAGATAAAGTAGAAACAAGTTTTATGACGGTTACACGAAATGCATTCTCATATTACGCGAAACCAAAAGAAACCATTACATAATATTGAAACACCGATAAAAACAACTCTAACAAACTCTTATTTCTTTTTCCTTTAGATCGACCATACGAAGAAGAAATAGCGAAAGATCAACAAAACATGGCGGAAAAGAGAGTATTCACGCGGAGCGAGATAAAAAAAAACGACGATAAGGATAAAGTTCTTATCATCTTGCACGACAAAGTATACAACGTCCACACCTTTCTCAATGAGCATCCAGGTGGCGAAGAGATTCTGTTGGATCACAAAGGCAAGGACGGTTCCGAGGACTTCGACGATGTCGGGCATTCGAAAGACGCGATGGAGCTGATGAAGAAGTATCAGGTCGGCACGATCGACGATTCGGAAAGGGTGAACAAACCGCCGAGGAAGGGCTGGGTGGCGGGATACAACACGAACGAGCAAAAGAACGTTCGAGGACCCGGCATGCCTTTTTACCTACTCATGAGTGGAATAGTGCTCGCAGCGAGCTTCTTGTTTTTCGCGTTAAAAAAAGTATTAATCGATCCGCTGGATGACAGCCAGAACGCTGTGGATGCGTAATAATGTGACGTGTGATATAGAACGGTGTTAGAACATAAGAATAATGTCGTATTAGTTTCTAATGCCTCTATGGTATCCAAAGCGTAGCCCGGTAATTAACTTCTTCAAAAAAAGAAAAGTTTTACTTTGTATATATATATTTCTGTTAAACTTTGTTACATAAATAGTTAATGTCCGGCTGAAGTTAATGTCGTCAATGTCTAAGCATTATTAATTCCATTGGAATATGCAATACTTTTTTATACGGGGAATAAATGTAAAATTAGAATTAATTGCTAAGACTGTATGAAGAAATGTCAGTTTTTAAATCAGCTATTTTTAATGAAATTATATAGAGCATATTTCCAATAGATTAACTTTAATCGTTAACATTTTGACTGCCACGTCACCCATATCTGGATGACGCGTAAATTTCTGTAAAATCATCTCTTTGTGACAGGTTTTATTTATCTATGATTAAGAATAATAAACGATATAAATTATATTAAGATATTATAAAAAATAAAATATTAAAACAATATACTCGATTTATTAAGCTCGAAATCGACTTGGCAGTCAAATTGGCAATCAAGCAATATTACATAAATCACCAAGCAAAACAAGTTTATTATATCCGACGTCTTATCTTATCTATGATGTTATTCTCTCATAAGTTGCAAATTGCTTTAATCCAAAGCAGCCTGGTGTACGCGAATCAGACAAAAAGAATATACCCCTACGATATTTTGAAAAATTCTTAAGAATCAAATATATTAATGTGCATATATTTTATTTTATCTTAAATTTATCATAAAACCATTACCAATAATTTCAAAATTGTTTGAGAAATCATTAATTACTTCAATTAACAATATTAATTTTTATTCAAACATCATATAATGTAAAATTTAAAAAATTACTAAATAAACAGCCAAAACAGATTACAGCTGCAGTGCATTCAAAACTAAGAAAATATTTAAATGTTAGATTACTCTTATCAATTCAACGAATTGTTTTCGATAACAATATCTATAATTAACTATATCTATATATATTTTATGAATTCATTATATTTCTTCATTATATTTCATTATATCGCTTTTATAATCTTTGGAATTTATCGCTCTTAATTCTTCTTATATAATACTTCTTAGATAAAAATGTAAATATGTCCATAATCTTATCTAATGTAAGATATATACTTCTACTTGCTAACGATAAACTTGTTGTTAATTTCCGTGCAACATAAAAACGGGATGTTTTTTAATACTTGCAAAAATTTTCGACTATAATCAGCGGAATAAATTATAGTGTTCCACTTTCTATTCCTACGAATTGTTGTAAAACAATTACGTAACAACCGCTAAAGAGATCGCGAATTTTCACAATCCGAGTAGGCGTTTCTCATTCCGCAAAAAGATGCGGATGAATGAATCGTGGATGTTTGGGGACAACTAATTGCGAAAGCATTTAAGCATTTTAATAGAGGAAACCAAGTACCAGCTGGTTAACTGGAGTGTAAGAATTTAACGACACGCGAACGTGACATGTGAAATCGAGAAAGAGGGAGAGAACGTGAAAGACTCGACAGAACCCATTCATGATTAAATAATACCTACATATGTTACTCGCACACATTTTATCCAACAAAGCAATATATGTATAAACAATAATAATACCTTTATGCATTGCCTATATAGATATACATTTTATCGAGCAAGAAACATTTTTTAAGCACGAACGCGTGAGCTATCATTTAAATAAGAGCTTTTATTGTACTCATAATTGGTTTGATCCGCTTGTTAAGTGCTCCACGTAATTGTCATACGTCCATCGACGCTAATTGTAACCCAGGGCGGACGTAACACGCCCGCGGCCGTCCACGTGTCGGCATTTACACGCCGGCCATCCGGGAGTTCGTCGCTTTTCCGAAACAAGTGGTGGAAAGTCGCATTGTCGCGCCACGTCCGACTACCCCCGTCGACTTCGCGCATGCATGCGCGCGTGTTGAAACTCGCGAGAGGGGGCACGGGGGAGGACCGCGCGGTGACATATGTGGAAAACCACATATCCTTCCTGTCAACCGTCGGCCATCTGCTTTACATACCGACTTCCGGCGCCGGCGGAAACTTTGAAATACACCCAACCCTCCCGGCTTCTCTGGGTCGCGGAGTTCTTCAACTCTCATAATTCTCTCTCTCATAACGCCGTGCTTTTCGTCTCATTCTCTCTTTTCTTTTCACTTTCGTTCTCTCTCTCTCCGCGAATCCTTTGATGGTGCGCAAAGGGATGACACTCTCGGCATGATAACAGTTTCGCACGTTGGAAACGCTAGAGCATATCGTTTGTGAATAAATAATACTGCCTATGTGACATTTTTCTGCAAATGCAATTTTTTACTTCGGTTGTTTCATCATTCTATAGGATTTGGGCTGTTTTTTGGCCACTATTATTCATAGATGAATTTCAATGTTCATTCAAGAAGTAACATTTTGGCACAGTTCTTTGTCTCTCCTGAAACTTTACTAATTGTTACATAGGTGATATTGTTTATTTATTAACGATATAAAAACCACGACGATGATATTATCTTGTTTTACTCTGTAACACTGTAATGCTGCACTCACGATGCTCTAGATATGATAGGAAAATGACAATACAAACAATGGCCACCGGTGACGGTAATTAAATAAATTAAGCGAATTAAAACATCTCAAGCAAGATTATATTGATCTGGGGATAAGATATCTCGTACCCTTCGATATCAAATAATTGCGGATTATACAACGTTCGTCGTGTAATTCTAACTCATCCAATTTGAGACGCTCCTCATCTTCCCTGCGGCGGTAAAGGATCGTTTACATTTAGATGCCAAGGCAGAAACGTGATTTTTTTTCTTATTTCTATTTGTCGACTTCTCGATGGCGCTCGGCGCCGTTCTCTTTGCGAGGAAGCGGAAACTCGATACGGTCCCTTTGAAGGGTCATGATTCCATCCCTCTCCTTTTCCACCCGGCGAGCTTTAAAAACATCGATGCGTGCCTCGGTGTGACGGTGTGAGGCGAGTGTAAGTTTTTCAAAGCACCTAATGCGCGCCGCTCTAAGAAAACTGTCGCGATAATGCGATCCGATTGAATTTCACGTTTCGGAAGTATTTTTTGCTTATTCTGCTTTCGATTTCGCGTTGGCTCGCGAGCCATTAAGTCGCGCCGCGCAAAGATTGGCAGAAAGCTGACAGCCAATCAAATGACATCACGATGATTTAAACGCTTTAATGCTGAGTAGGAAAGGCGTAAGAACACGCCACGAAGTCGTTTCCTTCCACGAGCGGGAAGAAACGGGGAGAAAAGCGAGGTGCGCAAAGAGAGAAAGCGAATCAACGGTGAAACGAAGGGTATTCTCAAATGGACGTAACGAGTTCTCGGCAGTTTCCCGGTTACTTTTTGCGCTGCCGTCCACCCCTCGCACTTACTTTTTTTCTCCCGCGACCCCGTTCCGGTCTCTCGAAAAGGAGCAATTTTTCCAATTCCTCTCAGATAAGGCGCTTTAACAGAGAGAGCGCCGTAACAAGATGCTATTTTCCTCGTTGGTGACGGAGAAAATAAACTGGAGAACATCAGCGGTAACAGGTGCATACGCAAAAGGGTAACAGACAGTAGAGGGAGAGACAAAGTACTCGGGCGCGCACGGAATTGTAAGGCGGCGGCACGGAGGATATAATAAATATCCTGGTAAATGTGCGCGCGGCCGTCCCGCCGCGTTCTCGAGGACGGCGATATTTCACGCGTCGCGAGATGAGCGCGCGGCACGCATGCGGATTTATGCGGCAAATTGTTTTTCACTCTTCTTGTTGGCGAACGCGCTCCGGCTTCGGCTCGGCACGGTCCGAACACGCGCGTGCGTGTGTGTAACCGCGCCGATAGGAAGGAAGATGAATACGATAAAAACTTAATTGCCCGAAGGATAGATAGGTCTATCTGGCTCTCCTGCGCGCGATGCATGCTTGCAATACCGTGTGATTAATGAAGGGGGAGAAGAAGGAACTGGCCGATACCGGTCGTACTCGCGCCCTCGAAAAACTCTCGAATAACGATTCGATCGATTCGCGGTTCTGCCCAGTTTTTCGCGCGCACTTTTCTCACGATGTATAATCGCGATGCAACCGAACCGGCTTACATGAAACAGGTTGCGAGCGAAATTGCAGCCAAGTTGTGAGAACCGTGTTTGCGAAACGTCGGCGAGCGCAACGGCGGGATGGAAAATAGCACGATCGAACGGGTGCCTCTCTCGGTTGCCCCGAGGTAACATTGGAACGAAATCCGGAAATAGCATGGTTTCGTTCCCGCTATAAAATCTCCATTTTGCAATACTATTCTCCGGTAAATGAGTGAATGGGATTCGGAGAGGAACTGTCGCTTGTAATTTCGTCTTCGACGCTTTAGCAAGATGGATGCTCGCCCCCGTCGAAAAAAGCTGTGAATCGATCGAGGAATTCCTGGAAAGAGCGCGATATTCTAGGTGTTCCGAACCGACGATTATGGAATTGTTCACGATGGTACATGCATCGCGAAACGACGTGCAGAAAACATCACGCGGCTTGTTCTCGGGGGTGCGTCAACGCTCGAGGTGATGCGGATGAAACATCGATCCGCGTGAGATTATGGTACAGCCGTTAGAGTAACGGAGTGCCTAAAGTTTTCAGAACGTGGGCAAGTAGAGAGAGGAGTGGAGAGGATGGCGCGAGGTCGAATAATGGGCGCCGCAGCCATCGGCTGTGTACGCAGCTTTTCGAGAGTGTTTTAACGAACTCCAGACGGCGTCGTCGCGGGCGAGGAATGGAGGGAAAGAAATGCTGAAGGGCATTTTTTATTCTCTGAAGATCGGCGAACCGACGAGAGCTATTCGTTGAGAGGATCGATCGATCGTCGACGAGTGATCGAAATATTAGTAGGTTCTTCAATTAAAAATATTTTAATATTTATAAACCATCCGCATACAAGTGCTTAAATCTTAAGAAAAAATTTCCTAAGGGTTTATTAATTTTTCAGACGAAATTATAGAATATTCTTGAGATGCAAATAAATTCGATTATTTTTATTTGGGTTTCTTGGCCTGTTTTCTTTATTTTCGTAATTTTAAAAATTATATTTAAAAAAATACTGAGAGAAAGTGGAGAAGTTTCATAAAATATTTATTTTAAGGAATAGAAAGTTAAAAGAATTTGCATAGACCATAAAGAAAGTGTCAATACTTTAGAAAGATTCTTAAGAAAAATTGTGTAGAAAGATTCTTTAGAAAAATTCGAGATTTATCTAAAGATCTAAAAATTTAAACTTATAGAATTTGTATAACACTTCGGTATTCGTGAACTAAAAAACAAAATTCCCGAAGGGACAATTTTAACAAAAATTCAACTTTTTCCAGGAAAAATATCATAAAATATATATTGAATCGAAACTTTAAATTGCCTCATTTACGTCAAGTTATGTTATAAGTAAACTAAAAACTCATCGATTTTCAGTATCCTCGCCGTATTTACGGTTCCCGCATGTTTCGCAGCGGGTCCACTTCTCACTCACGATGATGATCAAAGACGACGGTCACGTGGCGAAGCCCGTTCGTCTCGGAGAAGCCCAGTTCCTCTCAGTGGACAGTCTAATATCGCTAAAAGCTTTTTAATAAACAGTCTTAGAGTCTCGCGACGAGTGCACACACCGACATATGTGCCGAGGTATGCGTTGCGCACGTATACACACGGGGCGAATCGCCTCTATACGAGATTCCCGTGGGAGATGGTTGAGGTACGCTCTGGTCGGAAAGACTCTGAGGGAAGGGGAATAAAGTGGCACACAGAACCGAGGAGGTATATCGCGAAAATTCGCCTTTCCCGTACAAGCGGCGGACGCGACGTATGAAAATGTAGTGAAAGGGCTGAGAGACGAAAAGGACATCCGCAGGGAGCGACGACGTACGATGCGGAGAGGGGAACTGTTTATTTTACAGAGTAGAGGCTAAGACGTACGATATTGTCCCCGGCAAAGTGGCCGGGTTCTATTTTCGAGATACTCGTTCCTTTCCCCTCTATCCCTTTGCCAGTGCCTTTCTTTCTCTTCCCTTTTGCCCTTCGCCGTCCGTTTTCCGTGAACGGCATAAATTTCCGCCCGAGAGGTACGGCGCAATGACACGCGAGTTCTCGTTCGCTAATTTTTTTCCCTACCACCGCCCTTTCTCGTAAAGTCAAGCACGAGAGCCTTATCACTTATCACTAGAAATGGGATTGTAATTACGTCGCATCTATCGAAAGAGTGATAAACTACACAACGGCATTAACTCGTTAATTAAAAGGAAAGAGCTGAGGATGATACTTTGAAAGTGAAATTTGCATTTAATGTAAAAAACAATTTTTTCGCAACGTAACGAGAGAAAATTCAGAGCAATCATTATGTAAAAAATTCTCAAATGTGTTCTAAGTGCGAGCGCCGATGTAGATCAATGTGATGAAAAAAAAATCGCTGCTATATATGGGAATTTTCGGAGAACGGAATTCATCTCTCGACGGGACGCGATTTAAAATTAAAATATGACATGTTGGAAGAGAGAATGAGAAAGTTCACTGAAATTCGCTCCTCTCGACAGACGTGGAAAGTGTACATAATAAAAGCTTCCGGATCAATTTTCTCCCGTTCTCACGTGCAAGCCTAAAAAGATTCCGACCTTTCCTTCAGTCTCTTCTCCGCTCCACAGTGAAAACGAAAAATTGCATAAAAGTCGCTGATAAAACTTTCATCAATAGCATGATCTAAATATTTATCAATATAATTTATTATCGCCGAATATTTTTCTTCGATAAGTATAAACATTACTCATGTCGAAAAAAAACTATTTCGTCGCCCTCAGGGAAAGCGAGATAATATTTCAGTCCGGAAGTTTTTGCGGAAAGTTTTTACCTTCGAAACGTAATAAACTAAAAATTTCTGGTACACAGAAGTCGGTGCACGTGCACGTCGGTGGATATTGTCGGTGAAACTTGGTGTCAACGAAATAGCGTCCGCGAAAATATCGTCAGCAAAACCTTTGCCGCTGATTGCAATGTAAACCGGAAAACATACGAAAAAGAGTCCCACGCGACCCACGGTTCTCTCGCTTTTTTTTCTCAAACATCCAATCGTTCCCATCTGAACCGTAGATTCGACAAATCTACGCGGTTCCTAGGGACGCCGGCGTTGATGAAATGTGATTTTCGTCGAATATCGCGCGCGAAGTAATCCACCGGCGTCAAATTTTATCATCGCCCATTTCCTATTACGATAAATTGTCGTTGTATCGAAGCTTAAATTCAAGTAGGTCACTTTGAAATTTTTCCGAAACAACGTTAGCATAAATTTGAAATATTTTAATATAGTATACCTCATCTTCCATACAATTTTTATAATAAATTGAAATCAATAATTTAAATGAAAAAAAAAACCGTGTTAGGGGCCGAATTTCAATGAATTTGAATTCATATGTATTTCCGTGCAAAATTAAACTTCGGAATTAAAAGTGAATCGAACTCCATTTCAGGTTTGATAGATATCATGAGGGTTGATAATACCGCTCAGCATTTCACTTTATGGGCCTAAATGATAGGATCAGAATAAAATTGCCGTTAAAGGAACAGTTTCTCTCGTTTTCCTAATGCTTTATCTAGCGAGAGAGATAATCTGGAGTTATCTACTTGTTCCAGTTTCAATTGTACGTTCGTACATACGCGTTCACGGTACACTCGACCACGTGGCAACAGAGATAACACATCAAAACGATGAAGTGAGCGGACATCTCCAATACGGAGACAATGGAAATTTTTCAATCAATTCGCATAATCGATCGTACATAAAGAATCCTCTATCATGCGTCCGATCTAAATTCAGCAACGGTGCTCTCTGCCGACCTGCGTTACGGAAAGCACGGAAGCGAAAACGCGCGTGTCTGGAAAACGGGCAGCGTCTGCACACAGACGTAGCTAAGGCAAATACAGGCCTCTTCTCTTTTCCTCGATTCTTTCATTTTTCTACGGTTTCCCCGCTACGCTTTATTTCCAACTTCTATCGCTTCTCTCTCGCTGTTTTAATAAACAATTTATAAATCTCAGCGCAAACTCCACTTTTTGAGCCCGCGTTTACTCGCGTAGCCTATTCCCGACGCGGGCAAACAGATGAACGTGCTCCTTTCCTGTATCTACGCGCCCGTATACTTGCTTCCGCCTCCGGTTAATATTCGAAAGTTTTGTTTAGTAGTTCTCGATAGCGCGCGCCTTTGTTTCAAGTTACAATAATGGCGAAAAGTTTTACAATAAATTCTCTTAAATGCTTCATTAACGAAAAGCTAAAGTTTCAAAAATTTCTCTGTGTTAATGCAAAGAAACGAACGTACTTCTAATGAACGCACCGTGATACAATAAAAAGAATCCTCTAAAAAGAAGCTCGATATTTCGTAACGATTAAGCAAACGAAACTATCACCGGCGCGCGAAATTAATCAATATCGTTCAACTGACGTACCCGTGATCGACGAAAACCCCACAAGAACTCCGCAAAATCCTCTGAATCGTGTGCACTGAGAGCAGCATGTCTTGTTACACGAGTTAGCCGAACCGTGGAGCGTGGAGAACCTCGCGAACGTGCGAACGAACGACTACTGAAAAGGCGGGTAGGGTTCGCGGATCCGTCATGCGCTCCTGGCTCGATTTCGGTCGCTGTCGCGACTACACCCGGACCTCATTCAACCACAAAGGGGCCTCACCACTACGCCCGCTTCCGCCGCGCGATGCTTCCCCTGTTAAGTCGCCCTTGGGACCACCCGGTACTTCGATCAGATTGCAAATCGCCGGAATATTTGAATAGAGCTCTCGGCGTATATATTGGTTTCAATAAACCTGGTTCAAAATTATTGCATACACTGCAGTATCAATTCTCGGCTCTTCTCTGAATCAACTTTCACAAATCGTTCTATTTTTCCCATAAAATTTACGCGTGTTTTATTTTTACTCGCGCCTATCTATGCCTGAAATAATCTCGCGGAAAAAAAATTGTATTTCTGTTGCGCGCATTGATGAGACCGAGATATCCTCGGATCTGCAGAAGGATGCGAGCAATACCTTCGTCGAAGGAGGGGGAGGGGGAAGGAAAGGTTAAGGTGGCCCCGAAGACTCGTCTTGCCGCGCTGAGCGTCACCGGCGAAGCTCAGGGACTTAGCGCTACACCTGGCGTGGCAGCTGCTCGGAACCGTCCGTTACCTGGTTCGGCAGCACCTGTTCAGGGATTGCGTGCGAGGCCTCAGCGCCAGAAAGGCCCATAGCAACACATGTTGCCCGCGAGTGCTCCCTAGCGCGGCAAACGAATGATTGAAAGAATAGAAGAGAGCTCCCTCGCTAGAACGCCTTGCGCCATTCCTCTCGCAACTTCCACCGTGAAAGACACGGTCGGATTTTTACGATCAGAAAGGTGAACGTTGTCAAATAAGCTAGCTCAAATAGACACGACGCGTCGTCGGAAGAGTGGATTTCGAAAGAGAGGCGCGGCGGATCCCTTTTACGAGCGACACTCGCTGCGACGACGCTCGGTATCGAAAATCACCGGTAAAGTTTGCGTTGACGCGAATCGTGCGTACACGGCAAATATTTTGATACTTTAATTAATCGTACAGTTTAATCAAGAGGGAGTCAAACATTTCGCGGAGTTAAACGGGCGATTCTTGCCGCGACCATCAAACACCGCGGGTTGTTTGAGCTCGTTTCCCGATCACACACAAATTTATATAGAAATACACGCGATTTATTTCGGCCGTATATATCTGCCTACGCATCTGTGATAAATGACGTTTATCTAATTGCGATAAAAACTGTTCATGATAAAAGCTATCAATGGGTACGTGCAGCCTTCATTAAAAATATCTATATATATAAAAATTAATTAATTTTAATTTAATGTGTGGATGCACCCTTTTTCAATACTAACGTAAGAAACAATCTGTTATGTGATAAAAAAGATCGTAAACATTGGATACGCGAGAAACGCAATCCAAACGTAATTTTACAGTCTGCGGTGCAACGCACATATTTCGTTCTCTCTTCTCCTCTCTGGTTCCACCTCGCCCCGTACCCCAAACACGCGCCGTAGACAAAACGGCGTCGGTGGATAATAAAGGCATCGCGTGTGCATAATTATCTGGTGTACCTTCCTGGAATTAATTTCGAGCTTCGCTGAAAGAGAGCTTTTTTTGCTTGCCCCTGTCCGTTAACTCGGTACGTCGCCCTTTCTCTCGTTCGCCCGTTAAACGCACGAAACTTGCGAAGCAGCTTTGACTACCTCAACGAGACGACGAAACGACGAGTGGAAGGCACTGGAAGGAAAGCATTGTCACAAGAAAAAGCACTAACGTCGCGAAAGAATGCGCCGAGAAGAGTGCCGCCTGAGCTAGTTTCATTCTTTTTACGATCCGACTGCCGTGATGAAATTTATCAATAAAAAGTTGAAGTCTTTAAAAAAAGGAGTCTTTAAAGAAAATATTGCACCGTAAAGAGGCACGCGAAAGACACGAGATGGTCTACGTTCGTATTCGCGACCTGTTGCGACCGATTTTCTTCGAATCGATAGACGAGCTTTACATTAGTATGGTGGTTCTTGTGGAATTAATGGGCGGTCGGCGGTTACGTTACGCGACCGGAATGACGAAGATCGAAGATCGGCTGCGACGCGAGGCGACGCGAGGCCACGCAATTGCCACATCGTACGTGCATGTAGATCGTGCATGCGGTTGTAGATACGCGAGCGGCGGATACGTCGCTGCGTGATAGAACGCGCTTCCCTGATGACACGCACACGTGTGGTTAGCACGCGACGAGCTGCATTGTGAGCGCGCCTAATGATTAGCTACTGCAAGTGGACATATGGCTTCCTCGTGTACGTTAATACGCCCGCGTATTCCGAACTACGCCGTCTTCCTCCCCCGAGGGGAAAGAAGAGCACGTCGCGCATGAAACATCGGTTCTATGGCAAACATATTAATCTCGCGTTGCGCAACGTCCAGACCCGCGGTTGTCGATCCCTGGGCTCCGGCGCGGCGGGACATCGAGGCGTACCTCTCGAACCGACCAGCATTTTTGTCGATTGATTGGACGGAACGCTCGCGTTGGCACGAATATGACGAATTTCGCTCGGCGTATCATCGAGTAGCGTAGCCGCGAAACCTTTGCAAAATTAAACGGACACCCCGAGATATGAGTTTTGACTCAATTGACAGATCGCTGGTTTTTTCGCCGATCCTCCATTTTTTACACGGCGACGATGTGCGATCCTATCGGCAATATTTATGAGAAAAATGACACTTTCTAATATTTTGTGAGTTTCGTTCTCGCGATTACAACGATCTTGAATAAAAATCATTGAAAACTGTGCGAAATCGATTCGACGATTTGCTCATCCACTGACTACGCCATGCCGATATCGCGGACTCTTTTGAAGATTCAAAGTGTACGATCGTGGTCGTATTATACTCACAGATGCAAGCGCATCGCGTCTCGTGTCACCACCATACCTCGTGTCATGCATATTTTCTCTCCGCCGCATCTCGTATTCTTTTCACGTCCTTCGGACGCCGTTATTAAGCAGTATCCGAATTTATCAGTCAATCTATTTGCATGGACCTCGTATCAAATTCCGTTTCGATGATGCGGGAGAGAAGTGTCGCGAAGCGAGGATATTCAGCGAATTTTTCGATATAAATGCACAGCGACGTCGGTCAAACCAAGGAAGTTAAGCGTTATCGTCGTCGTCATCGCCGCGCAAATATTGGCCGAGTTGTCTGACATTGTCAACCGAAATCGCGTCACTGCTCTGCAATTAACTAGCTCTGTTATCGAGCGGCTGGGAAACTCGAGGGGTTAATTAGAGGTGATGAACCCGCAACCGCGGTCCCGCGCGCCCGCACGCACGTGCCTCAAAACAGTCGATAAATTTCGATCGCACACAATTCTCATCGTCCCAGGCATTATCCGCGCGTAATAATTCGTCGTACACGTCGCGTCATGCGCATTGTTGTATCGGCCGCGTAATAATTCGTGCGGTAAACAGAGCGCGCTCGGTCAGCTTTTCGCGCGACAATTGCAGAAAATTGCGGGCCTATTCAAGCGCGCGCGCGCACGCGTTTTGACAATCGGCACCATTTCGCTCACATCTATGTATAAGTTACGGGAAAGAACCTTCCTCTTTTCGTCATTCGGAAAGAGCAAAGAATATAGAATTCCGGAGAACTGCGCGCGTCGTACTCGCGCGGAATAATAAACAATCCTTATCCCGTTCAATCCTTATCTCCTCGACGACAAAGCCGGCGATCGGAGAGTCGCGCGCGTTTTCTGGCACCGAGACGGAATCCTCGATGACACGATAAAAAAAAGAAGAGCTCGCCGGAATCCCGTTCAAAATCAATAAAGTTATCGCCCTTACTAACCTCCGCGGAATCGAAATAAAACGACTCGGCGATGTCGCCGAGTGGTGGTGCCGTGTCTTCCGTCCCCCGTTCGAGGGGGAAGTAAAGGTAGAGGGGTCCCTTTGGTCTGACTCGCGGCGGCTCCTTTTATTATCCACGTCGCACCGAGGTACAGAGAGCAATTTTTGTGTTTCTCGTCTCGTGAATCGCGTCAAATTATTCAGGTATAAATTTTGATTGTCCGCCAAACAAAACCGTCGGAATTTATCTCATTTGTTGTGCAAAGCTTTTTGCTCCGACACCGTTTAAAAAGTTTAAAGCTCGCTGTTTGCACGCTACATAATGTAAAAAATAAACATTTTTCCTGATTGATTAAAAAGCTCGCTAGTTTACCTTTCACCTTTACCTTTTACAACATCGTGAAATTCGATTGTTTCAACTCCCCTTCCCTCTCAAGCAATACGTTTAAAATGTATTATCTGACGCAGCAGTTAACTAAACTCTAATAGGCTAATTATCTCGGCTGCTCTTCACCGGGGAGGATGAGGCTGACGAAATTACGAATAAGTTTTCAGCAAATTGCTAAACAACATTATTGCGCGTGTTACGCGAATATACATGCAGGCGCTGTATGTGGAATTTGGTAAATTCGCTCACAGCCGGGTAATGATGGCAATAACGCAAAAATACGGGGTAAATAAAAACTCTCGTGGATAATACGAGCTGATTAATTAACCGTGGCATGCGCCACTGAAAAAATATAGCCAGTTAAAAACCGTAGAGAGAAGTAACGCTTTATAAAAGGTTTTTACTTATTGTGTTTAATATTATTTCACATATGATTGCTATTTTACGTATATGGTTATCGTTTCAATTAGTTTCATGATGCTAATATAATTGAAATATCGAAGAGAATAATTGCGGTATTAAGGATTGCAACAATTCGATTAGCAAATTAACACGGAGTTTGCAAAATGATCGCTGCCGTCACCTTCCGAGTTTATCATTGACTATTCAAATGCGTTAGTGATAAATTTGTCGGACCAGGAAAAAAAAAACGTGGAACGAATCGTTCGAAGAGAAACAGAAAGAGAAATATGACGGAAGAGGAAAGTGACGGCACTCCAACTTGAACACTCACTGATTCGAAGCGAGACAAAAGCTCGGTCGGTCGGCTACATTCAGTTTTGTTTCTCGTGAACGCGAAAACGTAACGAGCCACTTGACCACGTTGCATATTTCAGAACGGGCCAACTAGTCAGCCAGCCAGCCAGCCAGCCAGCTAGGCCGAGCCCTTCGTTGGAAAACCCGGACGAGTATGGAGCTCGTTATGTAAAATCCAGGCCACAATGTCGGGGAGAGATCGCTAATTAAACTTAATTGTCGTTCTATCTTGCTACGCCGCTTTGTTGCCATTCTCAGAACGGAGAGAAACAAAACGATCTTTTCTCGCTGATACGAATCCTTAAATACCAATAACTCGCGTATCCTAGGCAGCGCGCAAATCTATACGGTGTCCGAAGTATCCGACCGCGAAATGTTACGATGAACAACGTCTCTCATGAAAGTTCCCTCGCACCCATAATTAAACTGGAAGAGTTTGAATACATTATAAACAAGCTCGCTTCAAAGTTTCGATCTCTCTGTCTTTCACTTCGTTAATAAGTTAATACACGCTTTAAAGTCCATAAACCGATCGCAGTGTTTGCGTTCACAGAGGCAAAACTTCGCGATCGCCGATGAATTGTTAATAAAATAAAAGCTCCGTGAGAGCCTCTCTCCCCGACGAAAGGATGGGGCTGGATTTACTTCCAAGCTGTTGGCGCCGCTACTTTGATGTTGTATCAATTGATAAATTAAATATCCGATACTCGGTACACTGGCGTGTAGTTTGAAAACGTAAAGGGATTGGAGCGACAAGGAAACATTTTTTGCCCTTGCTCAGTTTTTGGTATACTCGCGTCGTTTTGCATTTCCAATTTACGTGGCCGTTTCTCATGCAAAATCGCACAAACGTGGCAACATGCCGCGAAATAGCTGCGTTCGCCGAGGAAAACGCAGAAAACGCGTTATGTCATCTTTAATCACGAGTCATGAATAAATATTGGAAAAGATTGACTCACCTCGCGGAGCTCCTTGATCTTCAGACCGCCTTTGCCGATGATGCATCCCGCTTGACTCTGATGCACCAGCATGCGCACATCGATCTCGTCGCTGCCATGGCGAGAGCCGTTCTGAAATCGTGTCGATAATAAATAGTGGAAATTCGAGATACGCTACTTCTACGGTCTAGAGCAGATGGAATCGATCGTCGCGATCTCAAACGAGCGGGATTAAGAGGAGCGCGAAAGCGCGTACAAACGATTCGAGAAAGAGGCGCGGGTGAGGATTAGGAGTTTAGCACTTACCTCTTCCAGATTAGGTACGACCTCGTTCAACACTTGCAGAACAGTGGGCAGGTCCGAACTGATGGTGAGCACCCTAGAATCAGAAGGACCTCCAGAATTATGCTGACCTTACGTACCGCTGCGTGATTTCGCGTACGTGCTATATCGACCATACAGCTCCGTGCGAATGACGTATGTGCGTACGAGACGCGCTCGCGTGTGATTACATCAACCAGCGATGCCACCCCCTTCCCATCCCCCTTTTCCCCGTGCGTATTTCAACGTCACCCGTTAGAGCGCTTCGAAACGGGTTAGAGCCGAAGTGAGGCGTCGATGAAATTCCAACACGCCCCCGATGGAGTAGAAAGTAATTAAATGCGCACACGGGTCGATCCGAGCTGGATGTATATATAGTGCATCGCATTTAGTCTCAACGATGTTACGAATGTTCGTTGTATATCCCGAACATCTGTACCTCGATGTTGGACTCGAGCCTGATAGAGTTAACAAAAGTCGACACCGACACCCAATGTACAAAATGTCGCGCGCGATCGCGATGACAACGCATTGTGCATTAAAAGGCGATACAAATTTAACGGCAACCGTGTGTCGCGTTCGATATTTGTCGCCGTGCACGCGATTAACGCCGTTTGCGCTACAAGATCAATTTTCAATGCGGACGCACGGAGTTAACACGATTCTTTGTCAACTGCAACGTACAGTAGATTTTCCGCGGATTAACGAATCTCTGTCGAAGCCGTAAATCTTTAACCACGTGATAAATCCGGGGCATCTCGCAACGTTTCACAAAAATTACGAGCGTTACTAAGGCAGCGTTGAGGGATTTAGATTTATTGCGTTACACAGTGAATCCGAGTGCGACGTGTATTCCAGCAGTTCCGCCACATAGCAGAGTCAACAACCGCAGCTTGCGAGAATCGCGTATAGGATCGCGTGCAATCGCGGCCACGACGATCGACCGTAAGCTCGGACTAGATTCAGCCTCGCTGTATTTTCCCGACCTACATCTATTCAGCCGCAATCGTACCGCGCGATCGGAACGATCGCGTTTTACGTCCGTCCCCCACCGGGACGAATTACGCGTCGCGGAAAACACCCCCCCCGGTAATACGCACGCGGTTCAATTCCGCCGATAGTAATCAATATCGATCCGCTTCCTTTCCGGCGGAATCGTCGCCGCTCGGCGGAACGGGAGAACAGCGAGATATATATGATAGGAACGGGAAAAACCCGAACATCGTCTCCATTCTCTTAACGTCATCCCCGTATAAAGTGTGTAATTTGTTTTCAGCGACCCCGAGAGTCCCGAAGTGTGCCGCTGCTCTGCCGCTAAATAGGTAATTCGTTTCTTTCGAGTTACGATAATTGAAAGATTCAGAATTGATTGACGGTTTACTTGTTTTTCTCCCCTTCTCTATTGGTAAATTTAATACGTTCAGAGTTTTGAAAAGGAGGACGATGGTATTCGGGTATCCCTTTCCCTACGGTCTTAAGAAGCGCACCGAGAGTTCCCGCTATCATCTCCCACGATCGAGAACAAACACAAAACTTTTCGGAACGACGGCACGAATCCACCCCCCATTCTCCTCCCGCTAATACGAGGGAATACACGAAGAGGTCGGTCTCTCCCTTCGTCTTTTCACCCTTTCCCCTTCCTTCTCGTCGTCCACTTCCGTTCTACTTCCCCGCTATAACGAGCTGAAGCCACGTATCTTCCATTCGACTAGATATACATATCGAATTCCGCACGCGCTTTTCTACCGGTCGGTCCCGCGAGAAAAGCATCCAGTTGGCGATGTAATCCGCGGTTATTCGCGCTCTTTTTGAAAAAATAATCTCTCCGCGCAGCGCGATTGCGGGAATATTGCGACTTTGACTAGCTTAGTTTCCGCAATCCTGTATATTTAAAAATGCAAAATGTTTGTTACGTGTTAATTTGTTATTTATTCGCTATATATGCGCTCCTAGGAATCTCCTAGTCGGCGACGTTCTCGATTGACGAAAGCTGCCATCACCCGTTACGAGTTTTCCTAGTTTTAACCCATTTTAAGGACAACAACAGGACGGTTAAACTGATCAACATCAGTCGGTGAAGAACAGTAATCCCGGGTAAGTCGAGATTGAGATACGTACTTCACGCAAGTTGATCGATGCGGATCACGCCGTGATCCAACGTTACAGAGCTTGATACTTTTTAGACAAGCTCTGTAACGATGGATCACGGCGTTATGGCACGGATTGCACGGATGGCACGTTACAGCTACGGGGTTGGCTGGTCGAAAGTCATCCCTTCGAGAATCGCAGGGGACGTGCGTATATACTGAGATTCGCGAACGGCGAGGTTTAGATTATGGCGTTTGACGCTGCTCCGCGACAAGGATGGATAGAGAAAAAGAATACTATCGGCAGTTAAAGATCTCCATGGTGCATAAAACGTTGAAGAGCGTTCGAACGATTCTAAGGTTTGATGGCTGAATGTTTTATGAGGGCCGCGGTTCCGAGGGAAGCGTATAGAGCAAAGACTTCTACACGTGTATCGCCTTGTCGAGAGCAATCTAGTAACAATGTCAATTGCACAGAGAATGAAAATCTTCGCGAACAAAATGATATCTTTTAAAAGGAGCTTTTAAACGAATCGTTAATATAATATTGAGACTTCTGAAACTTTCTCAAAGATTTATTTCCATCTGCATTGTATGGAGAATAGATCGCGCCGATCATAATCGTGCAGATTGTTCGGTGGGATCGTTCTCGACTTTGCAGTACTTTATTACGTACCGGCGAAATTCCCGGCCGTATCGGTACAACCGCGAATGAAAATCGCATTAAGGGAGCATTCTCGAGAAGCTTCACCGTCGGCGATAAAAAAATTTATTGCCGTCCCAGGACGAAGATAAATTTTCCGTTAATACCTGCGCTCGTGCGCGGGCGACATAATTTCTTAGAAGAAAACGACACCGAGTGTGCGGATCGAGGCGTGACATATATCTAATGTAATCATCAATCGACCGTAATGAAGTAGATGTGATCGAGTATAATAACCGGTCTAAAGTTATCATTAAAATATCTCTGACGGGATTCGCGCGCGGCACTGATCCACAGTGCGAAATATCGGTAATGACTTTCGACTTGGCAAGTTAATTAATCACGTCGGAGTACTTGTAGCGGGACAACCACTTATCGGGGCGGAATATCTAAAGAGTGAAGGTATTTTGTCGCGTTGAAAGAGTGTTGGTTTGTAAACTGCGCGAATATATAGAATGACGCTCGTGATTTCGTCATTACGACTATCCGAAATTTAACTCTCGCTTTAAGTCTTCGATCTCGGTTAAAATAAAAAACGTTTCACGATATTTCTCATTCGAGAGCATTACTTGACGTTACAATTGACTTTTCAACGCGATAACAACACCTTAAGTCGTAACCTTTAACACTGAGCCGGCCTTACGGCCGCGTGCGTCACATACCACATTTTAGCTTCCGTGTGTTAGCCACATATTACAGACACCGTTTAGAACATATCCCGACATCGTACGTGTGTGTATAAACGTGTGTGGGTGTCGAGTGATATCGCACACGTTTTGTTGCGTGGCGCTTACGCAGGAGAAACCAACAAATAACAAATTAAACGAGAAAGAGAGGGTGTGAAAGAGAAAAAGAAATGAGTGAAAGTCCGTATGTGCGCTTAGAAGATCAGCGAAATCCTCGGAGCACGCTGGTCATACACAAATCCGTAGCGCGCGCGCGCGCGGGTGTTACACGCTTATCTAAAAATTAAGAAAAACAGAATCTGTGAAATGTATTCTTCTACGTGTCCTCGCGTCACATATTTCTGTAAAATTTGCAATGGTGAATTTAATGGTAAAATAATTTTTCTTTTTTCCCCATTGCGAGATTAAACCAGATTGAATTAAATCGGTCTGATTTTCATAAGCGGTCTCGCGAGAGGCGCGACAGATTCATCGGGAACGATTCGCGCGACCGCGTGCCAACAACAAGTGCGACACGTGCTGCGTCGGCTTTCGCTTGTAAGACCACCGATTTCTCACCCAAAGCCGAAGCCGCGCAAGGAACTGTTGAGAATGCTTAAATCTAATAAGATATCGACTTGTCGCGGTATCGATACCATTCGCGATCCTTGAAAAAAAAAAAAACAATAATTAAAAAAAAAGATTTTACGACATTAAAATTGAAAACGACTACTGTATAGTAAAACGTATTTTCTGAAATATCTCTTTCAATACATCTCATGCGACGATACAGTCAAGAGGACACGCATAAGAGAGACGTGTTCATGAGAAACGAGGGGAAAAAAAACGAAATGAAACACGAAAGTAGTAGACGATGTAAGTGTTGGATAAATGGTCGCCGTGTTAACACATAATATGCCGATAAAATAAAAAGATGATATCACGGAAAAACAGACAGATTAACAGAAATAGACAGGTGGACGGACAGACAGAAAGACAGATTTCTAGACAGATAAACAGATAATTAGATAGATAGGCAGAAGAAGAAAAAAAAGAGTAGTAGTAATAGTAGTAATAGTAGTAGTAGTAGTAGCACGAAAATAGATTACGAAAGGTGGAAATAGTAGTGGTGTATATAGAGTATACAGAAAAAAGATTCGCTGCTCTCGCTGCAGGCGTCTTAATAGGTACCTCGTAATTAGAGACAAAGAAAAATAAGAACATTAAGTAGTTGGTGTTGGTCATTACCGTTCGGGTCCGGGGCAATCGGGTACAATGATTGAGGCTTTGTACTGTCGATTGGGCCGTGGTGGTTGGTGGTTGGTTCATTGGTGGTTGGTTGGTGGTTGTTGTCGATTGTTGGTAGGGTCGTGGTGGTCCATTTGCCGATCGAGTCGGGGTCCGTCGTTCCGGGCAGGGCAACGGCAGGGCAACGGCAGGGCAACGCCAGGGGGGCAACGCCGGGGTTGGGGCGGGGCCAGGGCACAAACCATCAACCAAGTTAGACATCACGTCTGACGGCTGGATTAATTCGCGGCTTAACCTCCTAACCCGATTTTTCCACCCACGCTCCGCTCTCTACGTCCACAAAACACCCCTCCCTTCCCCTATTTTGTCCCACCTACCTAATCCCTCCCTCTCTCCCTCTTTTGCGTCATCGGATCGGCTGCGAGGGGGGCGAGAAAAATATTGGCATGGAAAAATGAGGTCGAACAACGAGAATCGCGTGAGAACGGACACCTCGCATTCTTATATAAGAATAGCGCGTTTCTTTTTTACATTCGATAAGCCTACGGAGTATCCGATTTAAACTTTATAAGTACGATGAGAAAGTCCGCTGATTCTTTCACGTAAATCGTAATACGATTGGCGAAAACTCGCGAAGTTACGGACGAGATACCGCGGCTTCTCTCTTCAAGGAAGTGCTTAATCAACAAGACGTACTTGTATCATCCAGGCAAAGACCGCGCGGCCGGTATCGTCGTCCTCTCCTTCTCTCTTCCTCGCCATTGAAGTCATTAGGAATTCTGAAGGCGTACTCGAATAATTTTCCCGACGCGGCACTTAATTGACGTCGCTCTACAGCGGTCCGAAGAATATTTCAATTTCAATTGCTAACAAAGTGCGCTAAACGCCGTTAATCAAGCAAGTTTTTAATTTTTGAACGAAGAGGTCCATTAACTATCCCGTGTAACTTGCGGGTGAGCCCGACACGTAACTGATAACCGTACGGAAAGTTTTATCGACGCGAGCCTGAAACTTCCGCGACGAAGCGTGGACGTCGCGATAGACACTGCGATAGTTCCGCGAGTTCGCCGCGAATAGAAATAACTTTGCCGTTCCGTTCGCCGATGTGTGCAGACAGAAAAATCACCACGGACGCAATAAGTTACGTTTACCGAACATCCGCTCAAGAAATTTGTAACCATTATAATCTTTTGATACACGCGGCAATTCATCCGTCCAACATGTTGCACGAGTAAAGTTATTCCCTTGCGCGCGATTCTCCAATATTTTTCTACACGCGACCGAGGTAACCCTTTAACGTCAACCTTTCTGTCGCCCATGGAAGTTTGCGTAGCGTCCGCGCTCGAACGTTGAAACTCCGCAAAGCGGCAGGGGATTTCGTGCAAGGAGGGTCCCGTAGAAAGTTGCCGGGAAGGCAGCGCGAACTAAAAGTGAATCGCTAAGAGATCCTCTCCAGTGATTCCCTCGGATACAGCACTCTTCGGAAATAACGACCAGAGAGCATTGTGCCATTTACCAGGCAAAGTGAACTTGAGACTAGAGCTTCCGATATCTCCGTCGTATTAAATGATCCTTTCAAGCTATCAGACTAATTGAATATCCGTTATTATATCCGATAATCGTACCGCTCCATTTGCTCCGTCCGGTGTAGCTTGCATTGATTAAAAACAAGAGTTGACTAATAATACGAATGATGAATCGAGTTCATTATAATCAAGATCTATAAATTTAAAGGTATCTCGCGCGTTTAATGACAGAATTTCCTCGAATCGTTTCACGATAATTTCATCTAATTGTAAGACAGCTCCTCGTTAATTACCGCTTCCCAAAGTGCTGTATCCAATTTTCGGAATCTCGCTATTCTAACAGTACTGTGACTTCGTGCTCTCTCTCTCTCTCATTTACGCCAGAAGAATTACGAAAATCGCGGCGTGGCTCATCGAGAGAAGAACGCATTCGTGTGCCAGTGCACCCGAACGAAGGACGTGCGTGTGCACGAAACGTTCTCGACGGACCGGACGTGCTTCGCCCGCCCGGCGTATCAAAATCCGTGACGGAGATCTCCGAATGATTTGCCACGGCATTACAATCGCACGATTAAAGCGCGACATTCACACGATTAACGCGATACCGTGTGTCCCTCCCCCAAGAGTGCACTTCAACATCGCAGCTCGATACGACGGCTGAAATTGCGCTGAAACCCCTACCGTAACTCGAAGAGATGGTTAATGCGAGTAATGTAATGGTGTAAACGTAAAACCGCGCGATTTATTAGCAGCTACGAGTTACACGAAGGATACGGTTACGGCGCTCCCCTTCAGCTATTTCAGCGGAGCTTGTTTTATTCAATATAACATCGCGGATCGTCAATGTTACGCTTATGATGAATTGAAATGACGTATACGGCAAAATTGGCAGACATCTTTCCGAAAAATATTTCCCATTTCACAACAAAATTCAATAGTTTTACAAATATCTACTAGTATCTGCCGATTTTGCAACAATGGAATTGCGATAATTCATCGTCATCGTTATTTCATCAGAGGCTACTGTAAGCTAATTGGCTGTGAATTGATTGTGAGTCACAATTGTGTTAACACTGACAAAATCACTCTAATTCACAAAATGCTGAGATGTACTGCACGTTCATATACTCATTTGGTTCAAGCAAAACAACGAATTTCCCGGTCGCTGGTTAAAGTATGACTGAAAGATTTTCAATGCGTAGTTCAACGTTACATTACGTTGACGCGACGTTAACGTGAAAATAGCGTGATGTATTGACCATCGCGCGCGCGAAGACGAGAGGATTCGTCCACGTCGGCATAGCCGTCGACATTTCGGTAAGAAGGACGAGTTCTTTCGCCATCGATCACATTGCGAGCGTGCACAAAATTTCGCGTGTCACTCTTAAAATATGGCGCGAGAATAAAATCGAAGCTAGCTACGGCCGAGGCTTCCTCGCAACCAAGTAATAAATGTCTCATGAAACATTGATATAAGCGTACGGCGCGAGATACACGAGAAACGAGGAAAGCGCCCCCGCCTTTCAAGGAACCAAATGCATAATGAAGCTCGTACGGATACGGGGTGTCTTTGGAAAACGAGACGAGCGCCTGGCGAAACAAATTCTCGCGACAAAGCCTTTTGTGCGCGCGGCTCCCATGCCTCGCTCTTTACACAAATTACATGAATCTTCGCGTATCAACCCTTTACCGCGTGCCGTAATTACATAAACCATAATTATATTAGTTTCAAACGAAGTTAAAAGGCTCCAGGGAGCTAAAGGGTTAATTACGTTACGGGCACTCGCGTCATCGGTCCATAGACAGCGCACAAGAAAAGTAAAATGCAAGTCTTTGATTAATATCGGCTAGCCGCCGGAAAAACCGACAAATGAAACAAAAATGACTCTCAATCAACTGAAAATCCGGCACATAATTAGAACTAAACATAAACGTATAGTCAGAAGATCGTAAAAACATATCGTTTCGTAATGTATAATAAAAATGTTTTCGAAACACGTTTCGGAAATTATTTTTACGATCTTCTGCTCGATTGTTTGTACGATCCATGTCTTCCACTATCTCTTTTATTAGCTTGTTCGCAGCAAGGAGTTTCGCGAGTAGATAGACAAAGACAGGGATGAAACTACAGCGAAAATACGGACGAATCGAAGCGCAAAAGCTTACCTGACTTCTGAGTTTCGTGATGTTCTGGCCACCCTTGCCGATTATCGAACCGGCAACCTGTAACACAAACATGATAAAGTTTAGTAATTAAATAATTTAAATCGACTGACTGGCAATATATAAAGTCTTTTTGATGTGAACATTGCAAAAATAATAAAGTTTAGTTTAAATAAATAACTAGGCTAAATAAATATCTTTAAGACGATCTGTTAAGATGAGTTATAAAGATAGTTTCGAAGAGAAATAACGGATCAAAAGAGATTTAGAGATGACAGTAAGTGATAAAAATAAGAAAGTTGCTATTTTACGAATGCGAATAATTTATTTGTTTCTCCGAATTAACTGCTATGCTTTTTAAATTTTACAGGTGATCGGTGGAATTGGAGTTTTTCGATTCGCGCGGAGCAAGGCTATTTAGGCTAACACGGACGCTGATAATTGGCGCGCAAATTTCTAAACACATATACAAATATTTGGTATCTAAACGTCCGAGATTAATAGGATAGATTATGGGGCAGGTATATATTTGGGTGGTCTTCCCAGTCTTTGTAACGTTAATCAAACAAGTATCTCTCGCCGGAGGCGTAACCGGCAATAGCAAATATTTAAATGAGTAAAAAATCTGGGAGTGAGATAATCCATCTCGGAGCATGAAAGAGGCTGAAACACGGAAATTCCGTTCTTCCGAGTCCCGGGCTCGTGCATCAACATTTCGCTTTCTCCAGGCCCGTCCGATGCCCGCGATAGAACAAAAACCTCACGTCCACTTCTAGTTAGACTCTTAATTTCGCCGCAGCCCAGACTTCCGGCACGTGTCTGATGCCGCGCGAGGGCACGAACGCCCGTTTCTCGCGGAATGCAAGATAATCGCAACTCGGTATGCGATCCTACGGATTTTTGCGGATTAGTTACGTCCCGCACGTTTTATCACGGTCAGCGCGCTATCTTGAACGACAGATCCGCCGCGTTTCGTCAGTTAATTAAATGAGCTCTAGCACAATTAACACTTTCTCCTCCGCGAGAAGGCGCGTCAAGGACGCGCCTCGATGCGCGCGGCATATTATGACATAGAGACGTAGGAATGCAGTCATTTTCATCCGAGCAACGGCGTTCATTCTTCGCTCGGGAAAGTACAAATTCGCGGACGGAAGGAAAGATCGGTGGACCCTCCAAAACATCTTATTCATACATATCCAGCAAGTTCCTCCAAGAACGTCACGAATTTCGCGACTTCTCGCGAAGGCCGCGGTACCTATCGGTAATGCCGTACCCGGTGCGGTCGTCCCTGACACAACACCGCGTACCAATGACAGCGCACGATGATATCGTCGATTACGTAGCGAGAGATTCGACCGCGATCAAGCGCGACGAACGCTCGTTCGTGCTCGGCCGGCTGGATCGCGGTAAGGCGCCCTCGCGACGCCGATTAAATCGCACGCATCAGGGCACACCACCTCAGCATAGCACACACATCGCTCTTGTTGTCCATTACGAAATTAACAGGCGCGATTGCCGTTCCAGGGCCGTTCGCGCGATAATGTTGCGTGCCGCGGAAGGTCGAGTCTCTCGAAAGTCGCGGGTAACACCCTGACGAACGAGCGTCGAATTCGCGAATTTTCCTCCGCCCCCATTCATCAGAGATGACCAGCGGTAATTAAAGGAAACGCAGGCGAGCTTAACTTCCTCTCGCGCACGCGCGCCGGATATCATTTCACGCGACGTTAGGTTTTTTCGGGCACTCGCGTGCCGGCGAACGATGACGGGGCGCTTATCTGCGTTCCCTCGTGACAATCGGTCATTCAATCAAGCTTATTAGCGTGCGCGAGGCGTAAACAGTTTACGGGATTATGCTAAGGACAACATCGAGTCGGAATTATTTCGATAATTGGATGGTCTCGTGTCGCGAAGCGGAACTCGCGAAATTGGATCGTTGCTGCGAGTCAAGCCCCAAAAATATCGATGTGTCATATCGAAGGAAATCACGGAAAAAACATAAAATACAAAAAAAATATCGTTTCTCATTGATCGGCTTGCAGCATGTTACGCGATAGAATCATCGGCATCCTCCTTCGAAAATACGTCGAACAAAGGAAGAAACGTAAGAAAACCAGTGTTTTACTGCTCCCTTCGATATTCTCAATGCTACAATCAATCACTATCGAGCGAAAGGAGGTACAGATAGACCTCGATTCACGATATTACTTCTCTCCCGATGCCCTCGAAAGCAGGCGGCGGCGGCCGGTATCTTCGATTGTACGCATAAAACATACGTACAGTTAAAGACTGCAGCCGCCACAGAGGAAATGGTGGCGCAAGAAAATATCCGCCCAGTCGAGAAACATCCGGTCTGACGATATATCGGCGATAGAGACGGAGAACCTACGGCACTAAAGACGACCGCGATACCGAGAGAGGCAGCACCCCCCGAGTGCCCCTGGACTGTACAGACACGAAGGCATTTTCATCGGTCAAAACTCCCGACGGTCTCGACGTTTACAGATTCGCGGGGATTTCCCGCGGGGAAAAGAAAGCAGCCGAGAGAAACCGATAACGGTCCGCCGAGCGTGGCGACAATGACCGGAAGAGCCCCGCGATGAAAACGAACGTGTCGGAAGGTGGTACCGTGTTGCTGCGCTGTATGGGAGCCGTTTTACCGCTGCACTCCCATTCGCGCACGAATACAACGGCGAAAAGAGCCAGACCGGGCACGCGTGACTAGAAAATACAGTGACCCAGTGGCGAAGCACGTGGGAAGTGCGTCCGACCTGTTCACATTGTGCATTGGAACGCCACACTACGCGCGCCGTCGAAAAGACGGAGGAGGCGTTGCCAACCGTCGACATTTCCGATCGTCGACGGCTCGGGGAACGGTATACAAACGCTTCCATGTCACACGAGAGACGTGAACGTTAGCCAGAAGTTAGGGGAAACAATGTCGTCTGCAAAAACAGGCGGTAGAACTCCTGATTTCGACATAGTTCTGTGGCTTTAAGTTTAAAGCCCATGCACTTAAGATGATTTACATAATTCTCGTTAGAATTCAGGACGGAAACTTTATAATTTTGCGCGCTGTGTAATACGAAAAACATTTGAAGAATTAGAACACACGAGTACGTACGTAAAATGTATATTAAAGCACATACGTGTCAAAATAGAATTACAAATAAAATTCTACCCTAAAATCTGACGCGAATTATAGCGAATATAGGGTTTTGGATGATAGTTTCGCGATATCGCGATGTATCGATCAACGACACTCACCTTACTCGGGATGAGAAGACGGAGCTCATCGTCACCCTGTCGATAGCGCTTGTGAGGGCTCGTCGGGCCCCCGGAACCTGTCATAGCGCCAGCCTCGGCTTCTCTCTTCATTATTCCTAAAACAGACAGATGAAGGATCCTTCTTCAGAAGATATTCGTCTCCTCCGTCGCATCGCATCGCGAAGCTCGTCTCATGAACGTAAATAATGAATATAGGTTTACGCGGTCGTAATCGGACTCGCGGCTTTTATTAC
Organism: Temnothorax curvispinosus; assembly: GCF_003070985.1. Classification (NCBI taxonomy): domain Eukaryota; kingdom Metazoa; phylum Arthropoda; class Insecta; order Hymenoptera; family Formicidae; genus Temnothorax; species Temnothorax curvispinosus. The sequence goes on along the minus strand of NW_020218617.1, from coordinate 159,261 downwards.
AATTTCGTACAACGTCATCCAGCGTGGGCGCAAAGCACGGCGCGCGCGCACGCTTGCGCCGAAATTATGGCGCATAAATTCGCGATGGATTAACATACGCCACCGGTCGCGTGGCTTCCTCGACGGAAATGCCGGATAAATGCAATAAAAGACGGCGAATGTACGCGCGTCGCCTCGGTTAGAATGGCTTTCCCACGCTGTTAGAGTCATTAAGGCGAACGAGGCGATTTAACGGACGATGAATTACGATACCGCGCGCACACCAACAGTTCATCCAGTTCCATAATGCCTGCTAACGTATACGGATTTATGTGTACAATGTCTACAATGCGTCTCGTGAAAACGAGTCGATGCCTCAAAAAGTGACATTTTCATTAACATAAGCATTATTAATCACAAATGATGTAGAATATTAACAGCTTCAAGTCTGCGCGTCCGACTTAGTGAAAGGAAAATGCACAGCTGGTTTAACGAAGCAAACGGCAGGTGCCACGGTTAATCATCGATAAACGACGTCGGAAATATCTCTGGAATGATAAACTCGGCGGGATTAGAATTTAATTATTTTCACTTTCCATTGCCAACGGGAGACTGCTCTAAAGCAAAAGCGACGATTAATTCTCCCCGTCAGCTACGGTAACTCTTTCCTACATCGGTATCCCTGTGCAGGATGCGCACTACCGAAGATTTGTTGCACAATTAGAGATTTAGCTTTTCCGAATGGCCGCGGGCATGAATACCAAGAATCCGACGTTAACCCCTCGATTTCTTTCCCGAGATACGATTAAATTGCTAATACATCGATTTTCGTTCGTTAACACGATCAAACTCGCCTAACATCTGATGTCTATCCGACGCAATCAATTAAGAGACTACGGAACCCCTTAAAAACTCAAAAACCGCTTATACTTTCTACAATATAAATCCAACAAAATTTGTTTTCATCATCTAAGTTAAAATACATAATCAGGCAAACGCAAATACCCCCTCGATATCAGAATTGTACATTATTTGCGTACCTATAGCAAATGAGAATCAAATTTTGCCAAAATCAATAAAGATTATGTATTTAAATTGACACGATAATCGCTGTTTATCTGCTCACCAGTCCAGAATGTTTAATGTAACACAATTGAACTGCGAATAATTAATTGTATAATCAGTCTGTTTGATTGAAGAACAGTGAGAGGCTAACCACACAATGGTGTGTTCACCGTTCTCTGATAATAATACACGCAACGTATCCTCGCGACACCGCGACTGTAAGCTTCGTTAATTAAACTAACACGCGGCCCGTGTCTCCGATATATCCGATGTCTGAGTCGTTCGCCCCGAAATTCCATCGCGCGGGATCGCGAGATTCTATCGTCGTCCCTCGAGGATAGAAAACGAAACGTAAATGTAACGCGCCGAGGCTGCCGCGACTACCATTTGTCGGCTGTGCCGCGCGTTTAGCATAGAAATCGCGGCTACATGCGCGGCATACGGAAACATACCTGGCAATGAGAATATCGGTAATATAAGATTATAGGCAGTTACAGGAGGAATGCAGAAACCAGCGCGTGGCATATTTCTAACGAGGCGGCGCGCTACGTGCGAGTGCGTGTGTCTCAATATCACCGCATCGTGTTGTAATGCAGCGTGTCTTTTTCGACAAACAACATATCTTCTATATGCAAATGGAAACGGTCGTGTCTTTCATTTGACTTCTTTAAGGCACGTGATTTTGCAAAGCTAATTTTACGCCACGCGTTCCCTAACGTAGAATCATTTAATTTCGCTCGCCTTAGATCCTCGAAAGTGCAGATACGCTCCGCGTACGGAGTCCAGCTGTTTAACAGTTTCCCGAGCAATTCCCGAATTAACTTTTTCCTTTCGATTCTGCACGCTTCCGTGGAGCGTGGCGCAACGTTAACCGCAGTTTTAAATCCGTGACGCGGCAGTAAAGCGCACTCTTTGTACTTGGCGAGGTATGCAAACCAAATATGCAAACGAAACGCGCGGACTAAACTGGGTCGTACCCGTCGTACTCGAGACCGAGGCTGATTATGAACACACGCGACCACAATGACGAAAGAGCTAAACTAATTTTGCTTTAATCGTCCTCAAGTCGGACGATCGCGATAACGATATCAATCGCGCACTAGTAGTCTAACGTTGTGACGGATAATACCCGGTGGGATAATTGATCGAGCCGTGGGTGCAATAATTTTATTTTATTTAATAATTTCAAAACGAATCGCCGGATATATATCCATGCAGATATAAGATAACGTGGAAACTTTCTCCCCGAGCAGCGCAATTTCCGTGCTTGTTCACAAGAGCAACGAACGGAATTATTTTTATATAGCCGCGTCAAAGCGAACATCCGCGCTTCGGACAATCCGATCGGATTCGATTCGCAGGACCGCGAGAAACGCTACGAGGGATACGAATGGCAATTATTTTCTTGTCGCGGGAGGGTCGCGACGTGCCACTGCGAGGGAAGATCGAGGATATGGCCTGGGGTTAATAACAATGTCGGCGGGACGCAAATGGAAATTAAAGCAACGCGACGGCATCTAGATGCCCCGTGTGTTGCATACACACGCGATGAAAAAGCGGGACGGCGGAATCGATACCGGTACACCCCAGTAGATACCGACACGCGACGTTAATAATTTGCCGCAACGATTCCGCGGCAAAAGGGCGTTTTTCTGATTCGCGGCCGACTTATCCCTTATTCTTTCCCGTTACAACGTGTCGAGAATAACTTGAACGGAACGTTGTCGTCTGGTCATCGCGCACATGATATTGTTTTCCGAAGTGTAAAACATTTCATGTTCCTAAGATCACGTATGCAAATTTTTAAATATTTCTAGAAAATAATTAAAAAATATGACATCATATATTTAAGAATTTTTTAATATTTAATAAAATGACTGATTTACCATAAAGGTGCCATTTACGGAATTAAATTTTTTTTTAGCTTGAGTTTACGGTGCACCCATCGATCCACGACGGGTGCGTGACCGCGCTTCTCGTGACGCAGGCCGAAAAGGTCTCCTCGCCGCACTTCCCCGAAGACTAAGGGGGTTTCACCCGAGCGAGCCTCAGCGTGGTCGACTGGTCGCGCGAGAGAAATCGAATGACAAAATGATATGGGGTGCACGTGGCGGTCAATCGTGTATACGCGTGCGTGTGTTGTCCCGCTTGTACCGCAAAAAAAAATGTAAGGAGAAAGAGAGAGAGAGAGAGAGAAAGAAAAAGGAAGAACGACGGAGACGGACGGATGGCGAGGCATGTGAGAGAGGGTGGAAAAAAAGGGCGCCGTGGAGTCTACGGTGGCAGTGGCGTGAGGCGCCTGAAAGTCCATTCTTGGCAGGAGTGCACCGACTAACTAGTCCATAACCAGTCCGCACGCTAGTCCGTAAGTGATATATTGGCACGTGAGACAAGAAGAAACGACGAGACCGAAGGCGGTTTGACCGGCGATCGCGGGAAGAGAGCAATTAACTCTTCGATGCGCGCGATGCTCCGTTTCGATAATACGGTCATTACGCGAGGTTGAAACCTTTTCCGATGCGCTTCTCGTTTCTCGACGACCCGATAATTGGACCGGCAGCCTGCCGCGATTTACGGTGAGTTTACAGCCTCGTTCTCGGGCCCCCTTCGACACGAATACCCTTTCGTACCTTCGTGTTCGACACGGTTGATAAATACATACGTACAAGATGAGCAATTTGTTGCTTAAATTAAATGATCGTTTCGCGGCGCATTATAGAAAACAAACTTTTGATATTACGATAGAAGCTTTTTCAAGCGTTAAATGCACATCATCTGTTAGTCGAGTGCTCTCGAAACTTCAATTTGGAGTTACTATCCAACCTATCGACAAAGTCTGGCACGGATGTGGCGCGCGGCGCTATACTATATGCTCTTCAACTGCGTATCACGAACCACGGTCAATTAAAACAAGTAGATACCATAGTATATAACCTGATTAACCAAAGTACCGTTAAAGTTTCGCGGCGAAGCATACCGGGCGAAATGTAATCAGTTCGACGTTACAACACGCTCGCGCCCGTATTTCTGCTCGCTATTCATGTTCAAATTTGTGTGAGCGAGTGATTCGTCCCTCAGAAATATCAGGACGTGGGAAAGAGCAAGAAGGAAAGGGAGGGAACGGAGAGAAAAGGACGTTTGACGAACCGAGGAAGTGTATCGACAGCAATATCGTCGAGAGTTAAGCGACCGACCAAACTATTTCAATTTTCCCAGAAAGTTCGACGAAAGAGGAGCGCAAGTAGCAGTCGCTCGTATCCGTGACATGGACCGCTTCACCGGAGAGCGGATAATGGTGTTCCATAGTTATATACTGTCCAAGTAATTATTTCGTCGCCGCGCAGACGGCGAATAATTGCGGCGACGGCGCGACGCTTGCAATCCCGACGTCGCGAAAATTGCGCCAGGCGCGCGGGTCGCCGCGGAAGTATCGGATATCGATACCTTCAATATTTGAGAAGTACGCGCCGCGATACTTCTCCGCCCCCGTTCCGAAAGTCGCGATAAAGGATTTTGACACCTAAAGGTGCTTTTAAAAAAAAATATCGATTTGAAAGAAAACAAAAAGTAGGTACTAACTCGACGCGCGTTTCTCGTCCGGTTAAGACTCCGAGAATGCGGAAGATCGAGATGTGACAAAGAGCGCGCGCGGAGGATTGAGGGAAGCTGGTACACGACGGTTTACAAACGACGAGTCGTTGGCTGCCCTTCGCCGACGAGGAAAAGCGCCGTAAAAGAGAAAAAGGGACGAGGAGGGATATCCCGAAGCGAAAAGAAACCTCTCGATGCCTTGGTACGCTCGTCGTCGCACAAAGCTGAGAGCGGACGAGGGGGGGTCCATAAACCGGACAGCGGAGCCCCATAAATCCAAGTCCATCGCCGTTACAACGAAAGAAGCTTGTTTACCGTTTTTGCGTCGAACCTCTCATCTGGCTTCCCCTTTCACTCCGCGCGCGCGCGCATTTCCCGCCATCACGGCTCTCTTCCTGTTTCCTATCTCGGCCCCCCAACGTCGATTCCCACCGGGACATCTCGTAATTTCGTAAACTGTCCCGGTCGCATTATATACCCGCGCGATCGATTGATCTAAAGTCAAGGGCCGATAATATTCTAAATGCGATACATTCTCTCATAACGAAAACGTCGCACAGGGTATTTCTTGTCGTAGACGAGCGCTTGGAGCAACGCCAACATTGAATCCAACTAGATAAAAAAAATATCTTGTAACAAATAATGTTCTTTCTCGACGCAACGATCATATGAAATAAATCGTTCTAAATTCTTTCTAAATAAGTTGTTTCCTCGAAATCAGCGAGGAATGTTGGAGATGACGCAAAAACCTTGATCTACTTGCAAAGGCAATCTGCGTTTCAATAAATAGCGAGTTCGGATGGGCCGAGACGGAAGTTGCGCGGTTCAGAAATTGCCAGGTTGGCGCGGAGATGAAAAAAGAAACAGGGGATCCGGTCAGTGCCATAAACGCGACGACGAACGTATATCGACGCTGGTAAGGAGTGCGATGTGCGTAAAAAGCGATATACCAGCGCTATTCGCGGTTCGAAGTACCGTAAACCTTGGTCGTCGGAACGAGAGGCACGTTTCCTGTTTTTCCTGCAGTGTTCTTGCGGCTTTCGCTTCGCGGGCGATGGATCCTCGTAGACTGACATAGACGATATCTCCTGAACTTTTCGTTTCGCGGTGCCGCGCGCGCCCGTTTTCTCACCGCGAACCAAAATATTTTCCGTCCACCATGTTCTAATTCCCTCTCTCTAGGCTCCAGCGCTGTCGTATAGAACAATAATTTTTATACGAGTCTTCTATCCGAGGAAAAAAATAACCGCGCTACCTGCGTATAAACAGTCGCGCCATACAAATGAACAAAAACCCCCATTGTATTTTTACATACAACTTTAATGCGCGGCGAAAATATAACAGTGGCAAAACACCGAGAGAGCGAGAAACGTTAAATGAATCGCGAACGTTGTATCGATTAAAACTCGCGGCATGTAAAAGGGACTTTGTTCAACATCATTCTATCAAGCGTTTCGAGGTATCCGTTTCTCTTTATCACTGTTCCGCAAAATGTTTTGTGGCATATATTATGTATATGCCACGAAAAATATTGCCACCACCATTGATCTCGTCGATCTTTCAATTAACCCTTATTATACATTTTCGGAGTAAAGTTTAATTAAATAAAAGTGATAAATCCTACGACTACTTTTCGTAAATCCACGAAAGACAAAAAAAGGTCGCTAATGAGTAAAGGGCACGAATGAGGCATATGATGCGTCGGTTGAACGGCACTATTAAGCGGAAAATAAAATCGACCGTTCACGCGCGACGAGTTACAGCCGCATGGAAATCAGCATGAATATGGATGAGCGTTGCATATGTACACATACTTCGGCTCGCGCGATCGCGGTCGAGCATAATGTTCGACTTGGGCAGAGCAAAATGAGGTTCAGGGGGGAGAGGGACGAAGGAAGGGAGGGTCGTCGGCGGGACTGGCAGGTGAGCCGCGAGATTATTGGCCGAGACCAAGCGGAGTTGGCTTAGAAATTCGACGTTTGACGTCAGTCGGTATATGAGAGACACGTCTGCTCGCATCGCGCACCATTCGCTCCTCGGGGACCCCGAAATAGAATGATTAACGCCGCCGAACGCCTGTAAAATTCGATACCCGGTATGCGAGACGTCCCCGTTTTGCTTGGGAAACGCTTACGGTACACGCGAGTTGGCCGAGACGCGCTCTACGCGAGCTGCCTACGAAACGCTCCATTCCCACTGAAAAAAATATGCCTAAAGAAATATGCAAAGTACGGACAGACAAGACGATTGGAAAGCCGGAAGCCTGGACGGATACGTGATGGTTGCGTAGTAACAACGTATCCAAATAGAGAGTTCTCCATGCAGCCGCGATCTTGCGCGAAAAAGTAGCGGCGCGGCGCTAACGCGGCGAATATGCTGGGAAAGATATACACGATCTTTTCGCGATCGTGTATCTTTCGGCCTCGGAATTCTCGGTATCTGTCCGGAATATCTGATGGTACGAAGGTTTGGAATATACTCAAAACTATAGGAACCACAATTTGCAGCGCCGATAGACCTGCAGCGGCGGGACTTCAGCATCGTTATTCGGACATCAAAGAACAGGCTGACAATTAGATGACGAGCGATGGTTGTAACACGAATTATTATTCGCGCACACAGTTGTACTCTGTACAAGATTTCGCGCTAATTTGTACGTCGTACAAAGACGTTTTCACCGACGATGACCTATTTACAACGTTTAGGTATATAGTCACCTTAATAGGATTGTCCCTTTTGTACTTGACATAAATCGAATTAAGCTTTGTGCCGGCCAATACTGCAAAGCGGCTCAAACCGACCGTGTAATGTAATATCAACACGACTTAAAGATAGAATAATTTAAGAAGAATGATTAAATATTCATTTATTATATTTTCATATATTATGTAATTATTACTTATTAATGTACGTTTATTTTATTATTTAAACATTATTACATAATTCATATTTTAATTAATTATTAATATTACGTTAAATTAAATATTGCGCGTATTCGGTGGATGCCCAGCTTGTTTCAACAAAAATTAATAAAATACCAAATATATATCGATATAAACATTTGTAACGAGAACATGTCGTTTCTGCGACATACAATTTAAAAATTATTATTTTTTTTCAATGCAAATATAAATCATTTTCGATAATATTAAACAATATTCGTTAAAAAATAAAATAACTTGATATTTCAGATAATGATCTTCATTAAAATAATTAGCAAAATTTCCTTTCTTAACAAAATCTATAACGATCGTATTTACCTTTCGGAAGACGAAACAGGAATCGATCGCCGCACACACGTTTCTGCGGCTGGCGATCCAATTATTTCCATAAGGCGAGCATCTAACGAGCTTCCACGTTCCACGTGCATTCTCGTCCGTTCATCCATCTATCCACCCATCCGTCCATCCATCTATCCATCCATCCATCCATCCATTCACCCACCGCCCATCCATCCGTCCGTCTGTCCGTCCGTTCATTCGTCCAGTCGGCCAAGCTTAAAATTAGACTCTATGAAACGGACAAGCCGGAAGCGAACAAGACCGAACGAGCTAGTATACCAAATTTATTTAGCACGAGTGTAAATTCCGTCTCGTGTCCGCAAATTCATTCAATCGACCGCGATTCAGCCCAAGACGCTCTTTCTTAATTCTGGCGGCTATTTGCAAAACTGCTGCGATAATTTCGCTGGAACATAGCGAAACACGCCCAACATAGATTTGAACAAACGTTTGCCCTCCGGGTTGCGTCTCGTGTAAACGTGGACACGCGAACGAAGAGAGTGCCGGCACTCTCTCGGAGTCGGCGGAAAAGTCCGGGCGTTTATTCCGACAGCCCAAGTTGCGCGTGTTGGTCAGAAAGTAATTATTTGCCCGCACGATATTGTTGAACGTTACGGAATTGCACGCGCGCGCGTTCTCTTTCTACCCCCGCTACACTTCGTTACGGGCATTTTGTTAGCCCGTTCTTGATTAATATTACGTGATATTATGCTGCGTTTTCGGACGGGAACGAATTTTACGATGATGTCTGGCGTTAATTACGCCGGAGGCGTTGTTTGCAGGAATTTCCGCGTAACGGTCGTAAATTTGTGAACGCGAGTGGCGAATTTACCGTACAGAATGTTTCGCAAGTTCTACGCGAAACTTGCCATGTCTCCATGATTTATCGGTCCTTAATTCTCAGGTAGAAATTATTTCCATACGACGCAATCTAGCCGTGTGAAAACTATATCTGTCGAAATACCGTTATCGTTCGGTAAATGTTAATAATTTGGCGCAACCGCATTTTTTTTCGAGAAGTGCTACGTAAAATAGAAAAAAAAATTTGCTACAAACAAAGTGAAATGATGATTAAAGAATTAGCCGACGACCTCCAACACATTCCTCGTTACGATAACGTAAACGGGGAGTGCCATGAAAGAGAAACGTTAGCTCGCCGCGCCTGTGAAAACGTGCCAAAGCCGACATCAACCTAGTTGCAAGAACAATAATTAGTCGAAATGCAATCCTTAAAGCCGGAGCCATTTAGGCCGCGGTCGTCGACGCAACAATAGAAAAAGAGGGCAGAAAGCTCGTAAAATTATCAATCGCTAACGCGAGACGAGACGCGTCACGTCTCACCAATCTTAATGTTATAGCGGAGCCGGTTGATGACATCGAAATTATACCGTGTCATTTTTAAATATACGGAAATGCGCTAAACGCGCTAAATATACCTCAATTTTTATGATATAACCACATATCGTGTCGGCGCACTTGGATTTCAAAATAACAGCACGATCGAGTTGCGGAAACACCGCGAAACCACCGAGTGTGCCATTGTTCACGTTTGCTGATTCCACCGTAAGGACTGATTCATTCGGCTCCGCGTCAATCCCATTTTGTAACATTAGATTAACCCTTTGCGGTCTACCTGACTCGGTACAGCGGTTTATGACGAACGTGTATACAGGGAACGCCTAAAAGAGGCTGCACCGCGAACGGAGTATATTCGAGACGGTCTCGCGTATCAGGGACGAATATCGCGATCACGACGAAATAACATTGCCGCGAGACAAAATGTACGACGATGCGTGATTTTTAATCTCCGCGGGGCCATTTATTTTCACCACTTCGCGTTCCAACCGAAACATCGCGGCGGAGTGTAATGGGAATGCGATGCGAGATGAAAAGCGAGGCGAGTAACGATATTACTGCAGGTGGGACGCGATCGAAGGATAAAAACGAAACGCGTGATCGACAGGATTTCGACTCCGTCTACCCTTTATTATTCATCGAAAAAAACGAGGAAAATAGGAAACAGAAAACAAGAGAGGAAAATGCAAGTAAATTCGTAAGTAGATACGAGCAACTGAGAGCTATTTTAATAATAATCTCAATAAAATGTTATTAAAAATTATTTTTTGAAAATCGAAGTTGCATGTACCTTTTTCCAAACAAGGTAAATGTACACCCTACTTATTAAATTTAATTCGATTGCCGAGAATTAAAACGGGGATGTCTCCAACATGGGAATGCCCAAAGGTCAGGGAGATTTGAGAATCACTGGCTGCCTGCAGCAGGGCCGGGTAAACCGTGCGCGAAGGATGAAGGAAGGCGCAATAACAATATCGCGTCCTGCCCTTGCCGCATGCAACCTGGGGGTAACGTCCTGTTACACCAGTCTGACCACTTCGCGCGTCCCTCTCTTCCCCAACCCTTCTCCGTCTCCGTGTGCGCACGGACCGTTTTGCTTTGCACCGGCTTTGCTTTCGCCTTCGCCTCTCGCGGCCAGCAGGCGAAAACGTCGCGGCGACCCGCTTTTCGCTAATCGCAATCCCATTCAGCGCGCGACTCGTTTCGACCGCACACGCAGCGGCGTAATAAGGACGTTCTTGAGAGGGCCTCTTTTGCACGAGTCATCCGCGCCGCGAGGAAATAATATATGTAACGAATAGCGATCCCCCCGTGAAACGTAACTTTGACCAGATAAAAATTATTCAAAATAGATAATCGTTACTCACCGATAATGATGTCCGCTCTTGCAGTCTGCGCGGTGAATCAGCACTAAGACCTGCACAATCAAGACAGTGGTGGTTTTAGTTCTCGCTTAATATGCGTACGCGTGTTCCTATTATTATTATAATTAACGTCTCGCGGACTAACATCGCGTATCTCTTAGACCAATCTTAATGCTATTGTGCGCGAGGGAATGCGATAATTAGGATACCAGCGTCGCCTTGCGCGTCTCGCGTTTCAGATGGCTTCTTGCGAATTTCACAATGCTAATACATATTAATCTGAGTTTAGATGCCGATAAAAAAATAATTAAATAAATATCCACTTAAATAACGAGTTAGCACGTATCTAGGGATTTTGTCGATTGTAAACGCCTGCGTCATTTACATGCAGATACGCTCCTGTGATAAACAAGTTGATGAAAATTAAAAGTTACGAGTCTATTACGTTAGCATTAATTAATAACAAAACATCGCTTCGGCAGAGAATGAAATTGTGTTTCGAGACGCGACCGGTTCGCGCATTTTTACACAGCTAGCCGGCGCGGAAAAACGCGCTTATGCGTCCCACGTCCGTGCGCATCGCGCGGTCATAAAACTGCACCACGACCGAGTATCGCTATTACGTGCGCGGAATTAATTACAACTATTCGTCCAACTATTTATCGCCGTTCAGAGACGGGGCCGACTCTAATAAGTGGCCCATAAACGCGGCGTTTCTAAAAGAAATTGCGAAACGCTTGAGAGATAAATCGTCGCGATTGACCAACGCGCATCTCTCTGGAATCTACGCGAGGTCACTGCAGGCTGACCCGCATACCACCGTGGAGGGTGTCCTTATTAGATCCTCGATTGCTCAAGCCTCGCAGGTACAAGCAACGACGAAAATAACGACAGAAACGTGCGAGAGTTTACTCAACAAGCGAATTTCGCGAAAGGGGTCAAAATCTGACGAAGTAACGTATAGTCTACAGATCGTAAGTCCATAAATCGATAGCCATTTAAATTAATGTCACTTGAAACAAAACGACCGAACTGCGGCGTTAAAACGATCAACGGCGATGCCCTTGCACCGAGTTCCCAAGGACTGACCAGCGCGCGAAACCTTGAGCACTTTTGCTAGATCACTGTCACCAGGTGTATGCCGCGGAGCAAACTTCACTCGTCGACTGCACAGTCTGCACGCTCACGAATCACGATCGGGGCACTCAAGGCTGAAAATTCCAGACGCCCCCTCCCTCTTGCCCCCGGGATAGGTCAGGGACAATGAACGTGCCAAACGCAGCAGCGGCAGCAGCTGCACCCGAAGTTCATTCAACTTTCCCACGCGAGAACGATCTTTTACACCAATAAGCGTCGTCGTTGGAAACACGGACGCTTGACGACGTCCTTCCGTTTCCGGTTCTCGTTTTCGGACCTTCGGCGTTTGGCCGGAAGATTCGATCGACACGAACGAACCTGGTAAGAACGACTGGAACATCAACGTCCGGGATTCCAAATATCCCTCCTGACTCTCGTTGAAGGATTCGCCGCGAGGAAGAATTTTGCGGCCAAGAAGTTTCACGCGAGTGTAAAATCTCGCGTGCGAACGCGATTGCGCCAGAACTAATACTAGGCCGAGAACACGAGTAAACTTCGCCAAGTGGCCGAGGCTCGTTCCTCTCCGACGAGGCTCGTCCACCTCTTCCTCGTCGCGAGGAGCCGCGAGTACTGGTGGGGCGAATCGCTCGCGGAGGGAGACTGTAACCAAAGAGAAGAGAGAGAGAGAGAGAGAGAGAGAGAGAAGAGGAGAGAAGAGAAAAGAGGAGCGGCGTGTGCTACGCGCGAGCGATGTATGCGCGGCGCGGTGCAGCGCGGCATCGAGCTGCAATGTGCGCGCGAGTAATGCGGATGCATCGCGATGCGGCATGAGGGACGAAGGTGGAGGATGCGGAGAGCACGGAGAAGAACGGAAAGAAAAGAGAGTGCGAGAACGGCGAGAGGGAGAGTCAATGAACGACTCTCTGAGATCGCCGCGCGATGAGAATTTCATGGTTGCGGAGAAGGCCCCCCTCTGCTCCGCTCTGCTCCGCTCCGCTCCGCTCCGGAGATCACGCGTGATAAAACTCAGGGTTTTTAGGCCAGAGATTTCCCGATAAGAAAACGTATGAGTATCGCGTTCCTAGAAGGCGGTTGCACAAACCGGGGACCAGTTGTTTATACCGAAGGCGCGATTACGTCGTTTACGTGAGCGGCAAACGCTGACTAACCGCGACACTCGACACCGACAAGATTATGCGCCTCGACGAATTCATCGACGGAGAATGCGACGCTTGGCAGAGACGGGAGATACAACGAGAACGCCGCATGGATTATTGGACAAGACGTTTTTTGTAGAAGAAATTAGCAAACTGATAACAATAAAATATTATTCCGAGATTCCCATTAATTAGCTTAATGGGAAATTCGGAACTATTGTCTATTGTTATTAGGTAACAATGGAAGAACTTGTATTATTTTTAAACAAGAAAACTTGAGTTGGCGAATCGTGACACTGAAATGAGAATGTTCTACCTACCTACATTTTTGTAGATCTACATAACCGATTAAATTTCGACCACTTCAATCAGCTTAAAGTTATTCACACAAAATCATCGCTTAAGATGTAATCCTGATTCTTTTTCTGACTTATATGTCCCCAAAATTTGAAACTGAACGATTTAAATGTGTACGGGGTGAAACCTCGTGAAATCGCGACCGATGTAGCCGTAACGAAGAGCACACTCGCGACTCGACCTGCTAGACTGTAGACCATGGGGGTGTCGGATGGCGCACGTTTCGACGTACCTGCGGCTGGCCGAAGGTCCTTCTCTCGCGTTCTAGCCACTCTCGAGGAGAACCTGTCCTCATCCGCCGCTACGACGGCGAGAATACCGACGACGGCAACGAGAACGACGAAGAGACGTAATGGAGATACGGGATTTCGAGACGCGGACCGAGCGCGAAGAGGGTCGTCGCGCGGCGCGGCGCGGCGCGAAGTCGCGGCGCGTAACGGGTTAGCCTGATGCACAGCATGACATGACATGCGTGTCGCTCACGGTACGGCGCGTATGACGTGGCGTGCGTGCGGAAGTATATCGATCAGCTGACGGTCGGGCGGATACTGGGCCGCTTCGCGGAATTCACCATATTGTTGCGTCGGCACGCATGCGCTGAGCCCTCGTCCCTTCGTTCTGTCACTCTCGTTCTCTCTCCCTCTCTTTTCTCTTTTCTTCCCTTACTTTCTTCTCCCTCGCCGTCACCCCCCGCGACACCCATTCCCTGTCTACCCCGCGGTACGTACAGGGTGATTCAGCAGGAACTCGCGATGTAGTTCCGAAACATGTTCCGGGGAGGTGAGAGGAAAGTCGAAATAGTATATGATGGACTTGCGCGCGCCTGTTTATCGATAAGGAAAACGCGATTTTAGCCCCGCGGATAACTAAAAGGGAATACGATCCGGAATAAACAAATTCTTCATAGGAGGATTTTCACCTCTTAAAAAAACTCGCTTTTAAAACAAAATTGCCTCGCATTTCCTATCTCGTGACAAGTTATGGTATACAGTATCTCCAGATTTTCGCTCCACATCCGGCTACCCACTTTATCTACTCTTCCCGTTCGCTCCCTCCATTTCCCAGGCGGGTATCCCGGAACTTTTTCACCTCCATACATCGCTCCCTCAATATGCTAATAACTCAATCCTACTTCGCCATGTCTAAATTAGATTACCGTATTACATATAAATTTGTTTCTTTCTCTCTCTTCCTCTTATTTCCGCCGTCCTTTCATCCCCGATTTTACAACGCGTTTTCCCATACGTTCCCATCGCGTACACCCGCTCGTGCGATCGCGTCCGAACGACTTTCTCCGATTTCTACATTTCCGCGTTTCCCATTTTCTCATCGACCCCGGTAATACCCGCAACTCTAGGAGACCCTTGCGCCTAGCCATTTGAGATATTATATATATGTATACATATATATACTATGTATGTATTTTATCATCACGCGAATCAAGCACAGTCGAATATATGTATATATGAAAAATAGACAACAGATCGCTACAATTACTTCCCTACTAATCGCAACTGCTGTCCAACGATGATTATACGCGAAAATACGAGGAAAGGTCTATAATGTGTCTCGGGTATCGATCCATTCTCTGGAAGATATATCGCTCGTATCATCAAGGTTGCGGCGACCCAACCAAAAAGCTCGCTTAACGATGTGTGGACTGATTAATATTCGACAAATACGCGCGACAATCCGCGACGTCCGCCATCGATCCCCTTCTTTCCGCGTTCAAATTACGTCCGTCCGTTCCATTAGCGCACGCTCTGCCGAGACATTAATGAACCGTCACGAACGCGAAGGAATTACTTTTTTGGAGCGACAATAATACAATGTGTCGAGATAAGCGGGACGGTAGAAAGTCGGAACACAATGTTAAATAGCGAAAAAACGTTGTGGCGTCTAATCAAGTTTTTTCCCCCTAAGAAAAGATCGATCCCAACGTAGCGAGCGCGCGCGTGCATTTGCGGAATAAAAATTGGCATTGCAATTACGCGTACGTTGTCGAGAATAAGATCAAGTTCACGCTCGATAGAGACGCCAGGGAAGCCGACGGGGGTTCGAGCACATTAAATAATTACTGGTATCAGTGGTAGCGCGTAATTGTCGGTTATCGCAACATGGCAATAGCACGCGGTTAAATAATGATCGGCCATTATTGTAGCGATTCGAGAAAGACGAGACGTTTCCGTCCACCGTGACCGCGGGATGATGGAAGAAAGACGGCGAAATAAAGACGCGAAATAAAGTATAGCGGGGAAAGAAAAAGAGAAAGGATATAGAACGAGAGTGAGAGGGTACGCGATGTACTGCGATTTCACGGCTGAGACACGCGCAAGGATCCACAGTCACGCTTCGTGATTCTCCCTATCTCTTTCCTCTTCTCGATCCAGGGGAAAAGAAACGGAAAGCTTTATTTCACTCTCGTGTCGAAACTGGTTATCCACGTCAGATGTTACAGCAACTTACGTTAATCCCGCATCGCGATGTAACGGTTTACGTTAATTGAATTCTCCAGAAAAGGCATAAGGGAAACTTGAGAATTAAGTGTTTGAGAAAACCGCGTCTCGAAGCAATATTTACCTCACGTATAATTACTTTGTCTCATAAGATATAACTCGCTACGGACGCAGTTGCTACGAATGAACATTTGCATTTTCACACGTTGCGACAAAAAATTCATTATTGGCTATTATAGTCGTAACAGCAAGTATCAGGACTGTTACATCTGGTTAAGTAACAGTATTAATAGGGAGTCATACGATCACGCAAAAATACACAATTTTAATATCTTATTCCGGTTTCATTAGCCGTTCAGGTGATATAATTAAAAGCGTTATGCGGTACCTTTCACCGTGGTTAGAGAATCGTCGCGCGTTTCCGACACTTGATTATCATCAAGTAATCTCCCGAGGCTCGCGCGGGATATAAATAGCGAATCTAATTGAATGAAAACGGCACGGAGGGAACAGTTAACTCTGGCAAGGCAATCGCGAGAGCTTCTTCGTTTGGCTCATTCGAATGCGATGCGGGTACGAGGGCCGAATAACGGATATCGTATCCTTACGCGATCAGCTAAGGAAGCATATTTTGAATGCGCGAATTTCGCACGGCGACGGTGGAAAAGCGGAGAAACCGGGGAGAGGATTGTAAGGACGTATTCTAACGTCGACCCGGTCTTTCCCGGAATACGAAAAAAGAACAATGACGATGACGATCTTATCGAGAATCCCCGTACACGCGAGTATAGAGAATGCGAAGCTGGTTCGTAATTAACAATTAAAAGAAGTATCCCAGCAACATGGTTTATTAGAGCAACTTGTGCAACACTGACTCGCTACCCTTGAAATTTATACGCGGTGTCTGTCGTTCGCGCGGGAATTTATCGATCCGTTTAAACGTAATTTATACACGACGGCGAATAATATCAGGGTGATAAATTAATCGTTGTCAATCGCGGCAACACGTTAAGACTCGATATCGCGTGGCACTAACTTCATCGGATTCTCTCAAGTTTGCGAATCGAGTAATTCTCGGAGTAAAAACAAATTTATCAACTCACCTTGACGCGGAGGTAAATTACTCTGCGATCAACGCCAGCTTTCCACCCGTCTGAAACACAAAACACGACAAAGTTACGACTGGTTCGCCACAATTAACGACGCGAGTCCGACAAGATGAGACTGTCAGCCAAACTGTCGTTTTTGGAAGAGACACGCGCCCGTGCCGTGTTGTGGAACTTTCTAAGCGAAAATTGCGACACACTCCGCGTACACTCGCGGTACACAAACATGCCGAGACGAGCGTTTATTTTCGCTCCAATAACGCGCTAGATGTTATTGACTCGAACGTATTTTCCTCGTAAAGGCGCTTAACTCCCTAATAGCTTTACACGTAAAATGTTATTTACATAGGTTCTAAGAATTGAAAAACACGTCTTAATTATGCAGAAAGAATCGCGAATTCGTGGCACGAGAAGACAGAAATAAAATATACCGTGAAGAGTACAATGTCAAATTTGAATTCAATGCGTCACTTAATCGCGAGAGATAGAGATAAAAACTTATAGAAATCCTGATGCGTCGTGTGATTTTTTTTCTCCGAGACAGACGAAGCCACCTCGGCGCCGAAACAACGGCATGTCTATACAGACGGGAGTAGCTACAATGGCGTGCGATAATGAAATAACTTAATTTCGCTCGAGCAAACACATAGATCAACGGAGAGGGGTCGACAGTGACAGTGGTGACTGTTGGTGGTGGTGGTGGTAGTAGTAGTGGTGGTAGTATAGTAATGGTGGTGGTGGCTGAAAGCGAGCGAATCCGATGCAAAATACGCGCTCGACCGACGAAAAGTGTGTTGAGACTCAAAGTACACTGTAATCCACTTTGTTAGTTTGCGATCTGCTGCTCTAGGACGTATCCTTTTCAATCGGAACGCGAGCAAGCCGAGT
Source organism: Temnothorax curvispinosus (assembly GCF_003070985.1). Taxonomy (NCBI): domain Eukaryota; kingdom Metazoa; phylum Arthropoda; class Insecta; order Hymenoptera; family Formicidae; genus Temnothorax; species Temnothorax curvispinosus. The sequence goes on along the minus strand of NW_020218617.1, from coordinate 141,584 downwards.
CAATCGGCTTGAGTACTCTCGAGGAACATTGAAAATTGAACGAAAAAAAGGTCAATCGCCTTCTGAATAAATCAAAAGCTTTTAAAGTATATAAAAGTATGTATTCGCGAAATTCTGTTTTGATTCGGCTAAAGCTAGAAAAAGATTGGTTGTTCTAGGTTCATAAAATACAGTTATCCTTAAAACTCTCTATATAGTATCGAGTGACAGTAGTCGATTAGGAAATGAAATATTTCAACAAAAAATTTAACCAAAAATAATACGACATACTATATTAGATCGACGTAGTTCTTGTGCAAGAAGAAACCAAAGATTTTTGAGAAATTCGACTCTATCTTTACAACGTTCTAAAAATTGTGTAAAATGAAAGATTGAAGATCCAAAGTAACCAAAGATATGATTTTAAAGCTAGTCCCGTCTTACATTCAGCTAACAATGTGGTGCATAAAAAAATTCGTCGAAGAGAAAGCGACGGAATACCGCCGGTTTTGTCAGATCGAGAGACTATACAGTTCACGAAGTAGGGATACAATGTGAAACATCAAGTGCGTCCATAGTGGCGTGCAGTGGCAGTGTTGGATGACGACCGACCGTAAAGCTGATTGTAAAAGGATCTTACACAGAAGAGGCTCGGTACCGACAACCGAGAGATAGACACAAAATCCGAATCGTTATCCGAGGGTCGCGTCACACACGGAGAAGAGCGAGGTGATCGACGACGACGACGGCGACGACGGCGACCAAGTTCGACGAGGACGACGAAGAACGACGGGCACTTCGCGCCGCAGCAGGCCGATGTTCTCCACTTGATGTGTCCACGTCCATTTGTGGGTCCCGACGGCCTCGAACTGGTCTCTTATCCCTGGTATCGCCCAATCAAAAAACCGGCAGCGTACCGCTAGACGATTGGTCGGACACGGCCACCGTGAAGACTGCAATTGGTCAACCGGCCCGAGTCACCCATGGTTACCGTTTGCATCAACAATATCTACGGTCGATATTACGCGGCTTGCTATACCCGGCCCCATGTATGTTCTCCTCCACGTTCAGCGGTCCCGCACACAAGTCGCGATTAACACCTACGTAACCCCCAGAAGGGGGCGGAATTCTCGAGGGCAACCTCTTTTCTTCTACCACCGATCTCCCCTGTCGCACCACGAGCGACCCCTACCCTTCGCGACCAGCCGGCGAAGGGCTTCGAGAAAGTCGAGGGCAACCGCCACCGTCGGCCAAGAATTGCGAAAAGCCAGCACCACGACGTGGCACCCCAACATCTCGCGACGATTATTTTCCAAGCTAGCTCGCAATCTCCTTATCGCGGTGGAAACCCATCTCGGGTATCGCGACGTGCAGCCTGCGCGATAGAGGAATGTATTTACGTAAGGATAATCTTGGCAATTAAGTCGGAGCGACAGGCTAAGACTCGAAGGATCTACCGGTGCCGCTGAATCCTATTTTCATAAAGGGAATCCTCCGCTTAGAGCGTTCGTTGTACCGTAGACTCGCGCTTTGTATCAAAGCTTGTATCAAAGACTCGCATTTAGGCTGCATCCTTTGTACGCGAGCGGATGTCGATCTTATCCGGCCTCTACGAATAATACTTCTAACAAGCTATGAGGAAACGATAGTTATATATTTATGATCCTTGAAAGATATTTTTAACTCAAGTAGTAATTTAAAAAATACATTATTTTAATCGAAATAAAGTCATGATTGCTTGATAATAAAAAATCGGTATAACATAGCGAGTGTACGCATAGAATAAACATAGAATAAAAAGTTAGACACATTCCATGAAACGTGGAAATTTTCGCTATCGCTACCAGTTTCCGTTCCGTGCCATTTTGCACACATATATACGTAATCTCAGTTTCGAAGTGTCGCGGAAAACGGCTTCGTCTTCGAAGTCTAATTGCCACTTTAGCGATTGTTGGGTTAATGGTATTAGCTTCGGCTCTGGCTACGTCCCAGAACTCACTGTCAGCGCTTCGAACAACGTTCGGTCTTATTTTGAATTAAGCCGTGCGATGGAGATACAACGAGCGCTGTTAACGTTAATTGCTAATTTCGCAACGTACGGCCACAAGCGCGAGTATAAATACCCAATTGCATTTTCTCATAAAACGAGCGAAACACCATTCGGTGTTGCATGCGTTTCCATCCCGCATATCAAGTAGATTTGGCAGGCAATGATATTAGCGTAACTACGCTAATTGTATCGTAAGTTGTATCATCTTCGCGATATTGCTGATCATTTGTGCCTCGGAGAGAAGCTTGTAAACTGAATGGATTTTATACCAGAAAAAAGTCTCACTCTACAAATACATCAAGTTTAATAATGAGCCTTGTGCTTTATATCGGCACAATGATTCTTTGTGTAAAAGCACGAGGTGATACGGCGTCTGAAGATCTTATTACTGATCCAAGGATTGAATGCAGGACGGAGGCAGACGCTGCTAGACGTCGCTTTACCATCTTCTCAGATCGACGAACATTTGTCACGCGAATCGTCGACGTGCCTCTTCGCGCCATCGAAATCCACCCTGAAGACTCGGAGGAAGCAGTTATCGAGCACGACCCGCAGTATTATTCGCGACTTTGGAGAGGAACCAGAATGCTCGTGGCGAGGGCGCGGGCGGAGGAGGCCAAACCGGGCATGTCCCCGTTCGACGTTCGATTATCCGCGTTATCGATCCCTCGGTCCTTCTCGTACACTCAATTCCTGTACGACGAAATGAACGCGGATGTGAGAGACATCCGACGCGGCGGTTTTCCCGCAAACGCGATGCGATATGTCACAGCCCGCCCGTCAAAAAATCTCATAAATTAAAAAAAAAATTCACTCCGAAATAACTGAACGCGAAAGTCGGTATTATATTTTTACAAGAGTTTGTTAATGAATATTATTTGACAAAAAAAATATTTTTAATAAAAGTCATCACGTGATACTGTATATCATTTTAAGCTGTCAAAATTCTCAGGCTGTGCGATGTTTAATCGGAATTCAAATTCAACTGATAAGCACAGCAAATATTGCGGCAGAAAGATGACGAATCATGAAATAATTAAATATTCGTTTCTAGCAATCGATACCGAAATGCGAAAGCGGCACACGATCCGGTGGAAGAAAGGCGACGTGTGATAAATAATTCAGAAATTAGATAATATCGTGCACGTTGCTCGTTCCGCGGAAACTGGTTCGATTGGTTCGCCTTGTTTTTTAAGAGGAAACCGTATTACCCGACACGCCAACCTTGTTGTCCTGCACAATGCGAACGAGTTCGCCAATGTCATTTGTCAATTAAGCCCACACGATCGCGTATCTTGTGGGCTTGTACCCAACCTAATAAAATATGACAAATGTCTGCCCGTCCAAAACGAAGCTGCTTCGAATTTCTTGTCCTAAAATAATATCAATTTCCAGACGTTCTATTTTTGTATCGGACTCGAGCATCCGAACTCGATTCAAACCAAGCTCGAGTAAAATTTGAGGGTTACGTAAAAAAAACCTAAACGATACATACATTTATTTTTTATCAGGATATATCATAGATATTATTAACGTTTATCTAAATATAGAAATGTGGTGATCCATTAAAGTTTAATCAATCTTTCCTCTAGAAATAAGCCCCATGTGTACCGATGTTAACGATATTATTATTAGTTTACTGACTCTTATCGAGTTATAGTGGCGCGACGCCCGATCGGATTATAAAAACAAAATTAAGGCATCACGCGAATCACGGTACTACAGGCACTAAGGCGAGATTCACTTTGACGATGACGAACGACCGACTGTGAAAACATTTCCAAACGCGGCACGACAAACTCGGTAAATTACGCGATGCATTTTCTGCATGGAATCGGCCGGCGATAAATCCTTCGTGGAGCCTAAAGATTTTCATGTTTCTTATTTGCGAGTGCAACGCATCTTTCTGCGAAGCCATCAGTGAAATCACTTTACGCACCACCCTCGGAGAAAGCGTAATTGCGAAAGTTGGAGCTGGCGATAAAATTGTCGGAGCTTGTTAAAATTTTGCAGCGCAATCGTAGGAAAGTTGACAATTGTAAACGGGTTCAAGAAATACAAAGTATATTGGTATAAATGTGTGAATTGTAGTTACATGTTGCGCGCTTATAAAGGCTTTCACTCATTAAAAAGTAAATTTTTATTTATACATGCTACATTATCATTCTCTTTTTTTCTTGAACTTTTTATTAAAAAAGAGAGAAATTCATCTTTATTTATTAGGAGGTGGATGCTGCGCGGTAAACGATCCTGAGAAGAAGTCGCGGAAGTGAGTTGCGAAGAGAGCGAAGAGACAACAATGTGGGATCAGTGGAGGCAGCGCGCGAAGAGAGGGTGATGACCGGAAAGGGTGAATGAACGGAAATCACGAGCGACTTCGTAGGGAAAGGGAGAGTACGTGAGAGAGCGGCAAGAAGACGCGAAGGAAGAGAGCCAGGAAGCGGGGAAGAAGAATTTATCGTTATCCAAGGTGCTTCGTTCCGTAGGCGTAAAAAACACAGGAGAAAACGATGATGCAACTCGGTCTTTTTCATGCGAAAAACCACGTGGCAGACCTCGTGACTGTGTCATGACAAAAAAGCACGCACGAAGGAGCACGCGCGACGGACTCAGTTATCGCGATGAAGAACATAAACGAAACCGGCGACGACGAACCTGGTGAAATTGATATCACAACTGCGATCAAGTTCCTCGAGACTGAAAAAGAATCGCTCGCTTGTCGATGCGTTAAATTTCTTAAAATTCCTGATTAACGTCTCCAGATTAATGGTTACGCGACGATCGACGTTTGTTCTCCGCGTCTGACGTCTGATGGAAGAATCGGATACAGGCCGAAAATGGGACTATCGAGTAAATAGCGTCGTAATAAACGAGTGGAATGTCCAGAGAGCGCCGGAGCGAGCGAAGAAGGATAGCCGCCCATCGCCGGTCTCGTTCCCTTTCATTTAACTCGCAGTCCTTCGACACCGCGGTCCCAGGATGCCCCCGGGTCGTGAGAAAGATTCCTCGGATCGTTTTCATCCAGGTACGAGGAAGGCGAGTACATTGCAACCGCGAGGACTGTTTCTTTCCATCTCTCTCTCCTCCTCTCCCTCTTCGCCTCTGTTCCCTCTCCGCCCCACCCTCGTGCCCTCGTATCGGCGACGATTTTTTCTAGCTTTCGAAACCGGCTCCGGCGCGAGGACAATGGTCTTCACCATCGTGCGACCGGGCGTTCCACGCGAAAACGCTCCCATCGTTCACGATCAAATGGCGGTAACCGCGCGGTTTCTTCGTTCCTTGCGGATCATTTCGCGCGAGCTACTTTCGCGAGGAGTCCTCCTCTCGGGCGGAGGCGCGTTTTTACCGCGAAACCTCCATTCTCGAGGAATTTATTGCCACCGGTTCGCCAACAGTTTCTGTTTCTTCGTAAACAGATACGACGGGTTGTCGTAATTAACCCTTTCAGCCTTGAGTCATATCTCAATACACCGGTATACACGTTGGAGCCGCGAAGATAATTCTATTACAAGTTTACATCAAAAGTGCTCGGGCGAGTTATACTCACTACGTTTGCGGTCTCCGGGAACGCGCGCTTGCGAAAGTGTGCATAAAGTAAATCGTATATCGTGTAACGCGTAATATGCGACTGAGAAGTGAGTGACTTATCCAGCGAATCCGACGCATTCAAATTCGTTAAAAGTGTAACATGGAAGTTACGGTAGAATTTAGAGGCCGAGATCTTCTCTAGTCGGTCCCGCCCAATATTTCTGGCACGCGCTCGTCATTGAATCGTGCCAATTCTCGGGTTTATTTTCGTGCCGATACGATATAAATACGTACGAGATACGATCGATATACACGATTTCGAGAAAGAAGAAAACGTCATGTTTATAAAGAGTAGACAAGATCCAACGCAATTTTCATTTTCAAATACCATGTAATTATAATGTTCGTGTTTCCTACTTGGTCAACAGCTTTGCCATTTACCGTCACCGATTTATCGCTTTATTATATTGCAGAAACGTGACCCGGAAGTTAGAAATCGATGCCTGCGAATTTTCTGTTAATGTTGTTTACGTTTCGTCAGCATCGTTATAGCCCCGAAGCAGCTTTCCGATGAATATAAAATTTACTTATCAGTATCAGTATTGACTTTTGCGACACTATCAACGCTACTCCGACAATTACGCACAAAAGCCGTTTCGCAATACTTTGAACGAAACGAAGTAGGCCATTTTTTTTGTCATGATTCAGTGGTGTTCAAATATTACACTTGCATTATACGAAAACGTCAGAGGTATTGTAAAAACAGTGATAACCAACAAAAAGATATTCCTTTCAAGATGAATGAAATTTGCATCGCCTTTCCTTTGATTGGAACGGTATAACCGTGAGAACTTGGCGTTCCGCTCGATGTACCGTAGAAAATGCGGGAGGCTCGGCGCTTCGGGCTTTCCTCGTGGCGAGTTTCTCCAACTTCGGGGAAGGAAAGTGTGAAAATGCCTGTCCCCCTCCCTCCAAGATCTCCCCCGTTCCCCCGTGCGGCAGCGTCGGCGTGCCGCGGCATTGACGAACTTAGAAGTTCCGCGGCGGAAATCTCGCCCGGACGGAACTTTCCTATTAACTCTTCTCTCGCGAAATAAGAGGAAATTCTCTCAGGATACTTCACGGCGGGGACAATTAGCGCCGTCGCGGGGAGAGAGGGGGGGAGAGAGAGAGAGGGAGAGGTGGCGTAGAAGATACTGTCTCTGTGCTTTCCACATTATCCCGGCGACCGTTATTAGTTGCGGTTATACCGAGCGAAAAAAAGCTGTGGCTAATTCTCGACTCGTCATCCAAATAATAATAACAATAATAATAAAAAATAATAATAATAAAGAGAAATGAAAAATCCCGATGTCGAATTACTAGATTCTTACGCAATCGAAGCCGCAGTCGCGAGTAATTGTTTTTCTTTTTTTTTTCTTTTTACTTACGGTAGATTCTTCGAGATAGATAGATACGCGTGAGATAGGCGACGCTTACTCGGCAATCGCGTTCAAATTCAACGGGGGGATTTCCTCGTACGTATATGAAGATTTAAAGCGTCTGCGCCTGATATCGCGAAACAAAACAAAACTACCGCTGTAATAATAAGGTATGCACAATGCACATGTATAAAATACGGAAAGCAAGCAGATGACGGTTTCCGAACGCCCGCCCACTACCCGAGGCGAATATTACTTTTCACTCGGGTGGATTGTCGATATTACAGGTATAAAACAATCGAGAGAGTCTGCGAAAGCGACGCAGCCCCCTCGCTGCGAGTCCGCGGCCTCGGCGGTTGTTAGATCGAGGGTAGAGAATAGTAGAGAGAGTGGTTATGGTAGTAGAGACCGTTCGTGGTATCAATATTTTAAGGGTGCACGTTCCTCCATCGATCGCAGCTTTTCTGCATAATTAATCGCCACTCCACCCCCGGCACGTCGACTCTCACCGTGCCCGTCGAAAGCGCCCGCACACGTGTACGCGGACACACGTACACACCACCACCGCCACGACCATTACCGCCACCCTCTTGCCTTCTTTCTCTCCCTCGGCCGCGCGTATCAGGCCGAACAACGAATCTCGGGGATCGAATCCGCACCACGACGGCAAGTTAAGTGGATTTCGATCGAATCCGCGGCACCGAAAGGTACCGGCGGAACGGAGGACGGTGAGAAAGAATTTCAAATGTTTATTCCTCTGCAAAGGTCCCGCGGGAAAGCGCCGGTAGGTAAGAGAGAGGCTTCGAGAGGAATGAAGATATTTCTCCGTCTCGTTTGCCGGAACACTCGGTTGCTGTTTCGTTACAAATGCATGACTTATCGCTTCGGAATAATAAAGTTCGGAAAAGCAGATAGCCCGTCCCAGTTTCCGTCCCAATCTCTCACCTCGAAAAGCGAGAGGCGGCTTATTCTCCACACTTAAATTGCCTCGGCGGGTATAATAAAGGTCAGTCCTTTCGACTGACGGTACCGATACTTTACGGAAATCTGCCGTATAAATCTAAATTCGCGCAAATAAGATCGTCGTCCACGGCGATGTATCGTCGACTTAAATCTCGAGCCATAATCTGCCGGGGCTAATCTTTCGAAACGTGGCTTTCGCAAAGAGAATTAAGATGTGGCGTGCGTTTTCATTATGCAATTATTTAAAAATTATAACCAAATATCACGCAACTTTACCTTAACCTTAACATAGATCTCTGTTAGAGGCAACTTTGTAAAATATGTAACTAATTTTGTACTTAATCCAGAGCAGCTTCCAAGAAAAGAACGTAAGTTGAGGTACTTTTCCCTAAGTCGAATTTAAGGCCTTTTCCGTTAATTTCCGCGATAAAATCCACCTCTTTTTCTATGCCAATATGAAACATTAAAGAAGCATTAAAGAAGGCGTACTTTGAAGATTACAAATATTTGACTAATGTAAGCAAACGTGAAAAGAGAGATGTTATAAGATCAACGTGTGGAAATTCATGCTGGATGGTAAACGCGAGCGAGACGGAAGAAGCTAGCCCAAGTTCAATATTTAAATCCGGATTATCCACAAAGGATAAATTCTGAAGACCGGGAGTATGAGCGATCGTATCCCATCCCGTCATAATCATTAAGCCGGATTTTGAGCCCTAACTAAATCGAGCTTGCTTCCTTCCTTCCTTTCCTCATACCAAGGAGGCGAGGTGCTTTGTGGGACAGTAATAGACTCGTGAGAGCTTCGCCATTTTACAAAAATACCTACAGATCTCATTTTCTCGAAATCTCGTTATTTTTAAAGAAAGTTATTTCCAACGAAATAAGCATGATGATTTCAGCTGCATACGATTATCATTTATAGTTTAAACTAATTATGTTTAACCTCGCAGTGCAAAAAAATTAAATACGCGTATTTCCTAAATTCAATTTTGCTTTTTTTAAAAAATTTAAAGGAGATGCATAATCGTATTAATTTCTGGTAAATAAAACGGACAATAAAACGCGCGTTCTTGAAACGTGAACTTTTCCACGTCGCAAACGTTGCAAAAAAAGTATCCCCAAGCTATGGACTATATGTGTCCGTGCATGCAACAGTGGAAACTATAATTACGCGAGAAAGAGGAAAAAAACGGCCGATCGAGAGGGCTTCGCGAGGGAGGTAGGCGCGAGAAACGCACGATAAGAAGGAGACAGCACCGAAGGCAGAGGCCTAGCTGGATAGAGAGAACGACTAGAAGCAGGGGAAGGCAATTGTAAGAGGAGGAATACGGGGAGAGGAGAAAACGTTTAGAGGGAACACAAGTATTGGAAAGAGCGAAACCGGCAAGAATGGCAAACTACTGTGGGACCATGCATCTGTCCTAGCATATTTGATATTCCTCCTCTTTTCACCCTCCCACAGTCCTATCCGAGCTCTCCCTCGCCTCCTTCCCCTCCTCCTCTTCCTCCTCCTCCTCCGTTCTCTTGCATCCATATCCGCGGCTTTAAGTTCGTGTCACGCAGCACGAAATCCTCCTCGCCGAGTCGAGCGCACCACGAGGCGCAAAAATCTGCGAGGGGGAAAAATATTAGAGACGACAGATAATCACTTTGAATCATCCTAAGTGTCTCTCCTTTTACGGCGAAACAGTAAATTTCGCTTTACGTTTTTCGTATTTATCAACTAGACTTTTGCATTAGAATATTTCTCATCGGTCGTCATGGAAATATATAGCGGGTGTAAATGTTCAACGAGGCACGACACAACAGATGCGTGAAATTATGTAATTGTCGTACATACGCGAGAAAATAATACCGTAGGATAACAGCAGACAATTATACGTTATTACGTGTATGCCGGTCACGATTTAGAGACACGGCTCGCCGCCTCGTGTCGTTCATTTTATTTATTTTTAAAAGAAATTTATGCGTCTCTCTCGTCCAAGCGAAATGCGCAACGTTTAATGCGGGATTACTGCGTCGTTGGGTCGTTTTAGCGCGTGGCAAATTTTCATCCGCTACCTATTGCAACGCCGCCGCGAGTCTTACCGTCAAAGTAATTTACTTACTGCCAAAGGACGTGGCTCGCGCGAGCGACACACTCGACCCGAGCAAGGATTCAGGCCGCTTGAAAATTTATGAGAGAATATTTTCAGGTAATCGTGAGTACGCCACCGCTGCGCTGTCGCGTCGACGTCGACGCCGGTGTAGACGGCGCGGCGTAGAAAAAAAGGCAATCCGCTAAAAAGTCGATCTACTCGACGGAAACGCGTTTCCCACGCCGCGACACAGACACGGTTGCAAATCACGTGATCTCGCTGTTGCACATCATAAATTAAACGCGCAGGTGGAGGACGACGCGTTACGTGTAGGAAGGATACAATGTAATTTAGTGTTACATCAAGCGCAGCGGGCGTACGACGATCGATCGACGGGGGCAATGAAAAACGCCCGATTCCGACGAATGTAAATTATTAACCGTCTTGTTTTCAGGGTATTCCCGCGATCGGAGGGAACTTTTGTTTCAAATGGAACTCCTAATTACTAGCCGTCGCGCCGCACTGTAGTTTCGTCTCGCAAACGCAAGGCTCGCGCGTAGGCGGCCGATGTAATGTAATTAGCTGGACGCATCGAGCTGGACGCATCGCGTGGGAGGCGAAGGCGAGCTTAGTGGGACGATGTACTCGTGATGTACTCATTAGATCGTAAATGAATTTGTTAAGCTTCTTCGGTTCAACCGTAAAATTCAAAACGTTACCATTGTTTACGCATCCCCGACTCATTTGAGCCATAATGGCAAAGCTGGTAATAAAAATCAGATTTTTCCATATATATTACAACATTTCTATATCTTTGGTAGTTTTTCTCAGCTAGAAATTAGTTCAGCACGCCACTGCTGTTGTAAAAAATTTTAACGAGGACGTGCGATTATGTGTGTTAATGAGCGTCGCAATTAGAGACGATATAAGTGGAGGATGGCCTGAAACCGTATGACTCGCCCAACTGTGTCGAACGATATACCCGTATCTTTTAAAACTGCTCCTATATAAAACTGCTTGTCGATGCGCGACGCAAGCGCGAGATATGCCCGTGCGTTGATGTCACCCGAATCAGAAGTATTTCGAACAAAATAATATATATACAAAATAATATTTTACTAATCGTTTAATTTAATATCTTATCAATTGTGTAGTGTCGAATTATTCCATTTTTCAAGGTTCTACAAAGAGAGACGAGCACGCTGAGAGAAAGATGATTTTTCTTTCTACAGATTTAAAAATAGTTTTCCTCGTCCTTTACAAAGCGCTAACTTGCATGGAAGTGAGTACATAAAAAAATTTTAAATTCTATTTGTCCGTCGCGGAACTGACAATTGGATGTAACATTGAACGTTGCGGATCCCCGACACATGACCGTGACGATGCTTCCCCACGTTGCTGGCAGCGAGTCGCACACGTCACCCTTAATAATTCACGAACGGCTCTATCTTCCACCGCGAACTATTCCCGCTCGAGCCCCTTCGAGAAGGGGAATACTCGTCAAAGGCTCGTGAAAGTCTTAGCGAAGCACGCAATAAGAAGAACGAAGACGAGCGGACCCAATGGAAGATCGCGCGTAAACGGTGGACCGCAATGCGGAACCGACGCGTGATTTCGTCCCTCGACCCTCGTCGCTATCTTCGTCCTGAGATCTTGCTGCTGCTAAACCGCGAATATTACACTGCGATTAAATTAAATCGAATTTTTTATTTTATCGCTCAATAAACCAAAAGCGATTTATAATCCGCGGCCTCACGTAGATATTTAAAATATATACGAATACCTATAGTATTAAAAAGAGAAATTATGGCAAATAATCGAGGATTATCTGGCGCTTTTGTACATAAATCAGAACCGTTTGTACATAAATCAAAAACATGAAAAAATATAATTTCCCATCATAAGAGTGGACATAAGAATGGACATTGCAAAAATTAGTAAAGTGTTAGATTAACCCCGTAAAAATAATTTTTCGTAGCATTTTGAGTATTTTTTAAATAAATAATAATCTTCTGGGCCTTCCCATCCAGAAAGAAAAGAAGGACTAGAGGCCCTTTACAGATGTGCAAAGCTGTGCGTTTTCAGTTCGAACTTCATTTCATAAGAGGGAGTACACGGAGCATCAAAAAGTCGCTTTGCATATATGCAAAGCTGCGCACTTAAGGGTTAAAATATATGCATGGGACACATCTTTTTCTCTCGCAGATTCGTAGACTCGGATCGATAACAAGGAAAGGAGAAAAACGAGAGGAAACAAGAAGAAGAAAAGAGAGATGATGGGGAAAGGAAGAAGAATCATTGCAAGAAGTCAGAATACTTTTCTCTTCTGATATCCTACCGGACTATTCAAGTGCGATCAAGCTACGAAAAGAGGGGCTGGGGAATTTAACCCTTCGCCGAGTGGATCCATTCCCAGCGAAGAATTCCACTTCGATTCGCTCCTCCCGTAATTCGATTCATTTTTAATTCGGGACTAATCGCCCTCTCGGGACTTTACAATTTAATTTACAGACATCGTAGATAAGGAGTTTCTCAACTTGAGTTACATAATTCTTTACAATTCGTGCTTGTCCGTCAATATATAATCTCTCGTCTCGTATAACTAAAGCCCGTCTAACTTCGCCTTTCTCTATCCGAAGTAAGAAGTACAATGAATACAGCGGGATCATCCTTCGGCATGTTTCCCAATTACGGCATTCGCCTTTTGTTCTCACGAGTGCGGTTGTTGAATCCCGTTCGTTGTTAAATCCATGCGCACGGAGCGTATACACGACTATCGGCCGAATCGTGAACATTACAAAGAACATTACAGAGAGAGAGAACATGGTAATCGAGACGCTATATTTAAAGACGTGTAAAGTTGGCAAAAGGGCAAACAGCACTAAAATAACTGGAGGATACGAAGCGTCCTCATATATGCGTGTGTGTACTCGCAATCTCATTCCCATCGATTAACTTTGGCATTTCGATAGAAATTGTGGAACCGCGCTATCGAGGACACTCTAGCGCCTGTTATATATTCCCATACCGGTTGTATGTATGTACTCACTCTGCAGTTATGTAATTCTATGTGACATGACAAGATAGTATACCGTCTGGCTATGTTATAACGCTTCGTTAACGTTTCAAATTTAAACTTCGTGAATAAAAAACATTATTGAATTAAAATATTGTTCAACTAGAAAATAATGTATGATTATAATTAATAAGAATTATTGATAATAATTATTTACAATATCTGTCGTAACTTTATTTTAACAAAGTGTCACGAAAGAAGCGCCAGTTTCACTATATAACTTCTTATCTGTGCTTGTCCCGCGCTGCGAGATAAAATAATTTACATTCAAGAGAGATAACCTTTGAAATAAAAAGTGTTTAAATGAACGCCGTTTAGAGGGAAAGTTTTTTTTTCCAGAATATTACGACACGATGGTGCTACTCCATGGTGCTATTCCACTAATACTAGCGATCTAGCTTATCTAAAAGCAGAGACAAATCCTGATCAGATATAGCTACGGGAGTTGACCATTTAATTACTCCTTTGGAGTAACATAACACGCGATCACGCGAACTACATTTAGGAAACAAGCTCTGATTATCGTCGAAACGAAACTACGTAAGTCGGTATTCATGAAAGAATTAAGAAAGAAAAAGACGCGCATGTTCGGGAATTTATACAAAATTTCGCGGCGCACCGATGAAGATATGAACGGCGCTCGAGCGTCTTGTACAATCCTAAGAATTTGGACCACTTTGGACACGCCTATCGCGGCATTGCTTTTGGTTTCCGTGCCAAGATCGCACGCGGAACAATGAGAGTCGTACTCCGAGAAATCCTCTGGCACCGCTTGCTGCCGCAGCTGCTACGCTAACTTGTGAATTGAATACTATCCATTGATATTAAGTCAGTGAAGGTATCACAGCCGCGTTATATTATCAGCTTTTGGCTGGCGTTCTAACGCAAATTGGAGAAATGTGCCCTACGATTCTATTATTAAATTTATAAAGAAAGTATCATACTAATGTACGTTTGTCGCGCTGCGAAGAAATATTATTCTCGTTTATCGCAATCGGTAATACAGCTGCGTTAAAAGATGTTGCGGCGGACCGTCGCTCTCCTTTCCTTCGGCTCGCATCGCGTGCATTAAGAATGACGTGAACGAAAATCCGGTGCAAGAAGAGGTGAAAGCAAAAGTTTCATACGTGCAAAAAGCGAGAGGAGGATGCGTTCCCAAACGGGTCACCCAGTGCCAAGTTCAAGGTCGTGTAACATGTCAGATCAGGCTTTCGCATCGGACGCATTTGCATCGTGATCACAAGCCCGTGACACTGGAACGCCCACGTGTGGAATTCGAGGCACAAAAAGCCGAAAAATATTCCCGGGAGCTTCAGATTTATTGATAAATCAATTCCACGTAAAACAAGAATAACTTTTACTTTTCTTGATTAAATATAGTTATTAGATTAACTCTTTTAACGATTCATCTTTTTAATAACCGTTGTGCAATTAAAACTGTACAATTATTAAAAATTACAGCCGTGTCACGCTCGCTTAATTGTCATCTCGATTACGTTTAAATCACTTTGATTAATTAATAATGCGTAAAAGCAATTATAGCCGAGAATATATTTGCACGAATTATCCAAGGCCAAACATTTCCATTCATCAGCCTCAAACGCAACGTGGTCAGACGTTCGCCAGTACCGGAAGCGTTTAATTAAAGTGTATCGGAATGACAATAGAAGCGACAAATTCTCTCCTGACAACCTGCGAAGAAACATGCTTCCAATACTACAGCGCGTGTACTAAACGTTATCGATCCGGAATTCAACTTCATCGGCATTAAACAATTAATAGGGAAAAAAAAAATTTTATTTGACTAAAGTGACACGTACTTCTGACGAGGCATGCCTTATAAAACTGCTTCCGTAGACCGACGTCACGTTTGACGTGGCAAATTGGCCTATCAATTCAAATTAAGCCTAAAAGACACTCGTCGACTTTTTACGATCGCACCACCCATTAACCGCGATTTGCACGTGGCTCGTCTGACAGGCAGTTCCCAGAAGATACCTTGAGCAACAGCACCTGGCATGCAGGCGATTCGACCCGCGTAGTATGCCCACCGTGAACTCGTTACGTAAACCGACGACGCGAGAGTTGCGGGGCTCGACGTTCGGTTACAAGAGAGACGAGAAAGAGAGCGCGCGCGCGCGCTTAGGCGTTGATGCTCGATCTTCCTCGAGATTCCTGAGTCTCGAGTTCTCTTACCTGCCCGAATGGTTAACTGGTTACGTAATCGGTGAGCGCTTTAAAACGATATACATCTCGCATGCCGGTTTCTCACAAACGTGCCCCCTCTCTTTACGCGCGTTTTTACGACGATGGGAAATGGAGAAATAACGGGGCGATAATGAGGCAAATAAGGATAATGAATAACATTTACGCACTCGCGGTAGCGGTAACGGACCCGATTGCCAATTACGTTAGCTGTGAATCGATACCAATTTCTTCGCGGTGCACCAAGCGCACCTTGGACGTTGCAGTTATTACGTCGGATCGTAAATCTCTTTTGCCGGCGAGGCGACGATCAGATTTAATAGCGCGCTCCCACATGGGCGTATTAATCCGGACGGACGGACACACGCGCGAATCGCACACGCCGCTTTCAAATCCCCTCAGCTAATCCCTACATGACGGCGATTTTTGTTTCAAAGCAACACGGCAATCACGGTATGCTATCAATATTGTCTATACGCTCTCGTATTATCCACGCTTGTAAAACATCTGCCAATACATCAAACTAATCCTTTTCAATTCGCACTTGACTCATACCTCGCTTGTACATACTTACGTCATGATTAATGAGATACAAAATCAGTAGCTTATTCAACAACGGCTTTGTTGAACATTTATGAGAGGCCCCGCGAAGACTTTCGCGTCGACAGATAAAAACTCGTAAAAATGTGAGCAGGTATGAACGACTGCGACGTGCATTGGCATAGATTGAGGACGCAGACTGCCGTACGGCGTTTGAAAACATCGCGATTGAAAGTGGAAACGCGACGCAATTAAAACGGCGTGGCGTGGTACTCCCTACGTCGATAAAAATTCCATTCGACGTCGCAACTTGCGAGAGGCAAGAATTAACAGGGCGAATAATCTCGTAACCTCGCGAATTCCATAAGAGCGGCGGCAGGCGGCATCGCGAGGAAGAAGGAGAAAAAGCGACGAAGAACTTACGCACACGCGTGGCGCGTGTGTCACGCTCGGTGTGCGTATGCGTGTATGTTTCATGATTCGCCGCGCTCGCGAGGAGGACCTAGATAGATCAACACCGGCGGCAACGGCGGCACAACCGCTGCATTCCATCCGTCGTAAAAGTGCATGCGGAGCCCCAAGGACTACGAGTCGGCGGGACGACTGCTAAGTAGAAGGAGGAGAAGGCAGAGGAACGTGAGAGAAGGCGAAATTCAAAAAGGGAAACTCCGCAGTAGAGGGACGCAACGAGGAATGTCGGCGTTGTCGCAATCCTCTTGGGCAATCCCTCTCGAGACGTATTCCACCCTCCCGCGTGTCGTCGCGGAACTAATTACGAGCATCGTCGCGTCGCGAAATTAGTTTATTAAAAAAAAAATCTGTATTAAAACGTAAATGTCGCGAATTATTGCTGCGCGAGTATTTTCAATAATAATTTTTGAGTGACTTTGGATGACAGTTCTGACAGTAAAGACAAAGTGATCACCGTTAATTAATGCGCGTCATTGTTATGTGAATTATTCGAACCACTCTGACTTTCAATAACTCGTACATGAATAGCTAAATAGGGAGGTAATATCGCTTGGCCGCGCCGCGCGCTGACGCAAATAGTGCGCAGCGAATAGATGTGCAATCACGATCCGTGCTATTAATGAATTCTTGCCTGTCATTGTAAATAGATGCACGCTGATTAATATTCTTATAAGTGGAATTGTAAATAGGATAGAAATGAACGTAAAGTAATGCTTCACAGATGTTGCGCAGTCTCTGCGGAGATCTGACGAGGCATTTGCTTATTTATCAGGAGAGACTCGAAGAGCGAAGATGTCGAATAAATTAAAAAAAAAAAAGATGAGACAAAGAGGAAACGGAATAGCGAAATGTATAAAGCGAGTAATTTGAACAGCTGTCGAGGTTAACACCTTATCGGGTTGACTACATAGTCTATCCTATTTTAGCTCCGTGTCATTCGCACAAAGCGATTTCACTTTACTTTAGCCGCCCGTTTTCCTCGGAACAGATGGTTAACTGGAACGCGACGAAAGTGTGCGAATCGATGACACGTATCATTTTACCACCGCGGTGTACGAAGAGCGCATTCGCAAATTGTCACCGTGTGGAAAATTCAATTAAAAGCCGGATATTTATGACTTTGCGGACACGAGCGAGTGAAAAAATAAAATATAATCTGTCGTGGGCTTGGCTTTACCACATTTATCGCCACTTTAATTTCCCGTAATTGCCTCAGTAATACCTCGGATATCGTAAATAAGAATCGGAGGGAGAGACGTATTACTAAATACGCTACAGTTATTCGGAATAACAAGTCCCGCGACGCATCGAAACTAAATCAATTAGCGAGTAAATAATTCTCTCATTTTAAGAAAAAGAGAGACAGAGAGAGAGAGAAGAAAATCGAACGTAATCAACTAAGGAGAGGAGAGGGGGAGTTGAGAATTACATGGTTAATTTATCGCTCGACGAAACACAGTTCGCTAGTTACGGAAACAAAATATCTCGTTCCGCTCGTGAAAGAGAGAGAGATCCTACGCGAGCGGGAAGTTCTATTTTGCCGATATCTAATTAAGAGTTTCGCCATCCATCGCGCGCGAGATAGCAGAACTTCTCGTCGTTTTATTGAAGTCGCGGAGTCTTTCGCAGCGAATAAAATAAACCATTAATTTCCGCCTTTTTTGCGCGAAAAGCTAAAATATCCGAGAGACGTTTCTTCCCTCGTCTCTTAATCCGCCGGCGCGCGCGGTGCGGAGCGGCGCGGGCGGTCCCGCGCGTTTGTGTACGGTACATCCGCTAAATAAATAATCCGACCGTAATGCAGGGTACACCTTCTCCCGGTCTTTTAATTCAATTTAATATCCATTGAACCGTCGAGATACTGGAGGACCCGAAATACCGCAGCGCCTAAAGGCTTCAGCCGACACGAGTGCTCCATTGCAAATTGCGATTGCAAATAATACGAATACATCCATCATCCTGCCTCTCCCTTCCTCCCAACTCCCTCCTCCTCCTCCTCCTCTCACCCGTATCGATTACGTCGCGCGTGGGAAATAATCGACGCCGCGAATGACGTCGTCCTACGACGATCCGTTTAACATAAAAACACAAGCTTGCTAGGCTAGATTGTAAAATTACGCGCAACTGGGTCAATTCGCCGCCGTACACGTGTTATTACGCGCGCGCGATGTCAGTGTTACGCCGACTGCTACGCGCTGAAAGTGCCGGACCTGTTTTAAGTGATAAAAGTGTAATCAAGGTTGACCGGCGGCGGCGGCGGTGGCGGTGGCGGCGGTCGATCCCTTTGCATAAATCGTGAGACCAACCCGCGCGTTGGAGACTGCGAAATAATCAAGGCTAACTGTAACTCGCGCCGCGCGTTTTCTCAAGACCTAGAATCGGCGTACCTACGTGTTTGAAGTAACAACATTCGACTTTACGCTCCAGAAGTTAGTCTTTTTTTTTCTTTTTGGTTTTGCTCCTTTTAGGCTAGGAGCGTTAGCGCCTTTTCAACCCTGCCTTTGGGGCTACGGTCAACGTGACGCTACAATGCTTTGGAGCGTTCTTCTTTTCTTTCTTTCTTCATTGAAAGAAAAGAGAAGAGGAATGCTTCGAAGCATTTGTAGCGTCACGTTGACCGTAGCCTGGGTTATATAGCGAATTACCCAGCCGTTAGTCAATGTTAATCACGGTTAACTCGGTTTCCCCCGTCTCTGTTTACGTTACAGATAGAGTTAAGCAAAAATAACATCTCTATATGTCCGTTACTTCGAGCGTTCTTAAAACGAGCGTTCGGGCACGTACGAATGTTTCCAATAGCGGCGATATAATCCGACGAACCGTGGTATCGATACACGTCGGTGTATCTCGTTACTCCCTCGCGAGATACCCTCTCGCGCGGCACAAAAGCTCTAACGTAGAAAAAATTTGACGTTAGCTACAGGGCGTTAGCTTTGTACCGCGCGCACCTGCTATCAGGTCTGACACTTCCTTCTCCCGCCGCGAGGGAAAACAAATTCAACCTACAAAACGGGTAATAAAAAGAAACCTTGAACCATAACGATTTACAAAGAAGCACCGACCATCGACATCCTCCCTTCTCCCTCCCTTGCGCGGCGCCGCAGCCGCCGACGCCGCCGTCGTTGTTTTCCACCCGGCACTTAGTGGAAACAACAAAGTGCGTGTCCCAGGCACGCGCGCTCGCGTGCCGAACGGGCGCGGGCGTGTGAGAACAGCGTGTCGTGCGTGTGAATCCGCACGGCAGCGCGCGTGTGCCGGCCGTGGCGACGTTAATGTTTGCAATCACAAGTTGGAAAGTTTTGTGATGGCAACCGCTCCGCCGGCCAGTTACCCTGGTAACGCTTTGTTGTGCCATTGTGTCGAGCGGCGGAAGGAGGGAGGGCGGGAGGGACGACCGGGAGAAATCCACCCCCGTTCGGGCGAACCATCGCCTACCCGCCCGCCTGCCCAACCCGTCCTCCAGCCACCGGCCTCGCCGTCGAGAAATTGGATGAAACGGCAGAGCTACACCCTGAACCCTGATCCCCTCGATTGCCACTCGGGGACCACCTAACTCGGCTTGACCTAGCCCAAACTATCCGTCTCTTCACCTCACCCCTTTTCCCCTCCTCCCTCTCCCCCTGCCTACAAGCAAGAGGCTCGTGTCTCTCGGACCTGCTCCCGTCCCGTTGCACTCCGCGATCCTTCATTTTATCCAATCGTGCAATTTTAAATGGAATAGTTGAAAAAGCTCGGCGAAAGATATCGTCAAACTGATGTAAGTGCGGCATCAGAAAGAATTAAACGTCATCTACAAATATCTAACAAGAATATCTAACAAGTCCGAATTAATTGAAAATTAGTCAGTTTCGAAAGATTCGTCTAATTATCCGTCCTCGATAACTCGAGGAATTTCGTACGATCGTCCAGGCATCGATCGCTGAATTTTCACGCGCAATAATTTACATTCGACACGAGGTCGAGCGAGCGAGCGAGTTACGACTCGATCGGAGTCTAGAGTCCAGCGGTCGTTCATATTAATGTGGCATAATTATCGTGAACATAACTGATATCTTGAAATAGTTGATAACGGAATTCGGATTACATCGCCTAGAATGCACGTCGTTTCGCCATTGCGACGATTGCATGCGAGGTAAAAATGTCTTCCAGATCGAGCTATTAATAGAATTGTTGCCCAGGGAATTTTCAGCCGTCGACGCGTGTCCTAATATCAACCGGCGTACAATACATATACGTACAAATATAAAGCGGGGTTTTAAGTGTTTATTCAATACTTTGTAAAATTTTCAGGCACAAAATGCCACGACCTTTCGCGATTTTCAATGGCTCGTTTGAAAATTATCGTACGAAATCAACAAAACTCTTTTGACAAAAAATTAATGCTACTTTTCGTCGGATTTAAAACATTTCTATCGATTCTACGAAATCGTTACCCGATTGTGGACGTCAAGCTCGTAAAAATGTGTGCGTTTGATACAAATTTGTCGGTAGAACGTCCTGTCCGAGTGTGCCGGGAATAGCGTCACGCTTCCAAGCGAGAGGAAAACCTCTAGGAAACCGAATAGAATTGGCACCGAATCGCCGAGACTAATGATTCGTTACGCCTGTTCGCATCGTATGGTGAAATCATTAGCGAGAGACAAACGCTTGTCTCCTCGACGGAGACAAATCACGTGTGGATTTGTCGAAAGGAAATATCTCTCCATCTAATCATTTTGTCGGAATATACATCTGCGTCGCATCACGCGATCCCCCAATTCTACCTCATCTCGTGAGATTATCTGAGCATTATTACAATCTAAAAAAAAAAAAAATTTGCGATTCTCCAACGCGGGGATCCCGAGTAAATATATTTCTTCACGGTTCTCCGTGTATTCTGCCGTGCGTTGTTAGTCGTGCACGTCATTCGGACTTTCGGAGCGCTTATCGCCGCGAGATAACGGCCGCCGCAGATATCGAGCTCTCGTTGCGAATAAACAATATACGTTACGCCACGAATTAGGTACAGCGTATCCCTGCCACCTCGCCATGCAAACGATCCGGGAAAGCAAGTTCGAAGGTTCAACCGAACACGGAGCATTCATCTTCGCGGGGGAAAAGGGGAAAATACATCGCGATATATTTTCCCCGAGAATCGGTTGCTATATTCGGCCGCGGAATAATCGACCGAGCATTTTATTTATTTATTCGCGGTTCTTCAGCGCGCGACGCGACGGCGGAGCTTCCGCGACGCCGCCGCGCTTCATCGGAGTATTACCGTATCTTCGACGGCGAGACCGTCGGCCCGAGGAAAACGTGAAGCATGATAAAACATCCCGAGATATCGACTCGGAGCTTCCACGGTCGCGTGCGACCGCTCACGCGGCGTGGCGCGCCGCGTCGCGTCGCGTCGCTCTGCCGCGGCGTATAACCTCCAAAGGCGATCGCGTACCGCTTCTCGGCGGCGTACAAACGCGCTCGGAATATTACGCGTTAAAGAGAAAGAAGGAGAGAAGCTTGAGACGTCGCGGATCGTCGATGACTCGCGATCGGTCGCAAGCGTGCGCGCGCGCGACGGAGGGACAGACCGATCCGACACGTCTCGACCGCCGACGGCGGGCGGAAATTACTCAAATTACGGGATTAACCCCCACGGGGAAAGAAAAAAAGACAAGTCGGCGGCGTATCCCTCCGCAGCGACGCGCCTCCGTGACGCGTGACGTTTCTCGGGCCCTACAGCGTGCGCGACTCTCAGCTCCGCATCTCCGAGCCGGCGGCGGATCGGCGCGGGTACGACGCGACAGAAGGCCATTATCAACTTACTTGGCACTTGCGTAGGCCGCGGCCAGGGAAGTCCGACGTGTGGGACGCACCGGGACGATTTCTCACGCACGAACGCGAAACGAAACTTCGATAGGCAATCACGTCGCAATGGCGAATCGCGGGTGCGTTGTGATCACCGTGATCGTACGGTGCCGCCATCTCGCGACGCCGAGCGCGCGACGCCGGGCCATTGGCCGAGCGCGGCCAATCGCGGCGCAGCGCTGGTTTTACGCGGGAAACGCTGCGGCGCGACCGACGCCATGTTACCTGGCCACGTTTGAATCTTGCCCGGCGCCGTTATCGGCGACACGCTAATCGCGGTAATTTTATTGGTCGGTTCGCGTTATCTAGATTCAACGAGCTTAATGATTATACGGGAAAAGAAATAAGGAAATGGATGCGGAAAGCGCGATTGATACCACTATTCGACGAGATGAAATTAAGAATGTCGTACTGAATATCAGAAATTATTCGCAATATCAGAAACTATTTGACGAAACAACGAATTGTCGGGAAGATGACCGGTTAATTAATAGATAATACATAATCCGGTTAATTAATCAAATGATGATGCGTTTGCACGTACCTGGCAATAATCGCGCGCTCGTTTCTCCGATTTCCCCGCGCCGTGGGAAATGAACATGGAGGACGATTCCAATGGACTCGTCCGGGCCCACTGAGGCAGCTCCGGCGACTCCGAAACCGGCGATATCGTATCGATCGTACGCGGTGTCCAACGAATTACGAATATCCGATAAAATACGTTTCACGACACTCGCGATTTCGACTTCACGCGCGAGATTTATTCCCGAACAAACGCGAGAAATACGGAGCGACGCGGACTCGACTCGACTCCGCGATCCGCCGCGACGCGTTCTGAGGATTCAAGTTCGTGAATTGCAACGTCGAGACGCGCAGCAAACTTCAAGTTGATAACTGCCCGTTCTACGCGTTCGGAATTACGTATCGGAATAACTTGTATGTACGTAATTTATGGAAAATAGCAGAATATGTAAAATTGTTATACGTGCAATTATTTATAATGTACTACTTATCGGAGATAATCGAGACGGCAGTTAATTGCAACCGATCACGCCTGACGTAATTTCTGACGTCGGAGCACCGCGGAACGCGCGGTAGATGCACCTCCCCGTTACCCACCGTTACCACCGTCCATTTGGCTTACTGCTTTCGACTTCGGCCGCGATATTTCCAAGAGGGCGTTAGCGCACGGTGAAATTATACGAGCCACGCAAGCTTTCGCAAAATCAACCGTTCCGACATTACGAACGCCGTATTGTCGGGTACCTTTGAATCCTTCGAGCAATTAACGCCGAGATGGACGCCGATGAATTCAATCGGAATTTCGGAGGGTGTATCGATCGTCACGCGGCTGGTAATCGTCTTAGGGTCGATTCAGACACAGCCGTGCCGTACCCGTACCGTGCACGGAACAGAAACAACAGACAAGGATACCTATTGTCTCCATCCTTGTCTAACGTTAACGATACGAGTACGGCACGGCTGTGTCTGAATCGACCCTTATCAGTAGTCTTTTTCGCAAATAAAACGCTTCGGTGCTATAAATTTCATCAAACCTGATCAGCTTCACTGCTTTATTCATTTCGCTGTTTTTTCAGTTATTCTTATTTTCCAATTAATTTAATATATTCCAATTAATTATTTTTAATTTATTTTAATAATGCTGTCGCGCTAAGAAATTTACTTTTGATTAAAAAAAAAAACACTTGAATAAAAATTGAAATCTGATTTGCGTAGCGTCTGGCGAGATCGGAGCAATGAACATCGACAGCGTCGATTTCGATAACGAGCTTCGTCAGATCGAGAGAGAGATCAATCGTTACAAGCCGACGCTGCAAAGCTGCCGCGACGAGTGCGAGAACATAGAGACGGAAATTTGCGACGTGAGACAACTGCAGCGGAAAGCGCAGTTCGTGATGGACAACGTGCGCTGGGAGGAGGAGAATATTCACGAGCGTTTTAAAGACATAAATCTGAACTACGATGCGTGCGTAGAGAGATCGAGTAGTCACGAAGATCCGAACGAGACGATTAGCGCGGGGATAAGCGAGCTGACGACGCAGAGGAGGGAAATGTTGAAAGAGTTGGGGCGATTGAGAAGACAAGCGAATGACAATGGAAAAAAGCTCACCCGCGTAAGGGCCATGATCGCGGAACAGGAAGTAAATAATTTCAACCCTCTCGCCCCCAATTAATCGCGAAAGCACACTTATAATTGTTACACGATTTGTCGTTGTTTTGTAGGAAAAGAATGCGATGCAGATTCGAGAATTGAAGGAGATATCTGAAAGCGGTTTATTCATTTCGCCAGATATAAAGAAACGGATAAACGCCATTCTTACACATCGGGAAATAAATGAAGTCGACAGTGCTATTAATTAATGATACGATGAAATGAAATTTTTCGTATAAATATAAAATATTTGTACAGTATGTACACCAAACATTTACGATATTATAAATGTGTCTAAATAAGTTTGGCACATATATATGTATGTAGAACATAAAAAATGTTAAAATAATTTAATATATTAAAATGTTATAAAATACATATAATATTATATAGAATTATAAAATAAATTAACAATATTAAAAATTTTAAAAAAAATTTTTTATAATATCAAATTGATGTCGTTCTTTCTCTTTCGCTAATAAATCCGTATGCTTCTTCATAAATTTTATAATAATCTCTATTTTGCAGAAAATAATATTAAACTGTGCCAGCCATGATTTTGCATGTATCGTGACATACTATCGAGTGCATTAACTATAAAAAAAAATGTTATAGAAATAACTTTAAAATCCTCGATCGAATTGACAAAGTTCTTTCTTTTTCTTGAATAAATCTACAAGACAAAAATTTTTACACCGATACAATTTAACGTTAATTTTCTGTAACACCGATACAATTTTTTTCTGTAGCGGTTATGAAAAAAAAATAAAACACACGTACACATAAATTTTAAACATTTATGAACTACGTAAACGAGTGCTCGTTTTTTAATGGAAGACGGAATGTATTCGTAGACGCACATTTGAACTTGTCGCACTCTCGATATTTACACGCTTATATTGAAGCGAGCTCGCTCCTTCGTTCGCGATCGCGAAAAGCAAAATGAGAACGCTAAACATGCGATCGTTCACTTCAATCATCAATCGATTATTAATTCCCGTGCTTAACGAAAGATTCATGCTATTATTGGCCTAGTTTACACCGATCACTTGATACGCGTATTAAATAGTAAATAACTAGTAAATTAGTTTGATTATTGGCTGATCAGCTCAAATATACCATTTGATACGCGTATCAAGAAATCGGTGTAAACTAGACCATTGAAAGCGTCTTCCCGTGCAATTCACTAATTCGGAGTGAAAGACGGAGGCAGGAGACGCGAATTTTGAGGGTTATCGTCACACTGCGATATGCATGACAACAAATCTATTACGATTTGGATGTATCTCGCTTCGAATAATTTATTTATCATGCACAACTACTCACCGATCACGGAGCACTGCCAGGAGACCCGCCAAATCACAGCTGTGAGGGTGCAGATACGTACGACGTCCAGCACGGCATTCGGCGATCGTTTCGTCCAGCGACGGCATTCCACTCGTTGCACTCGGCACGAAAAAGAACGGATTATTCGGCGTACGTTCAGCTCGCAACACTCTGCAACCG
This sequence comes from Temnothorax curvispinosus, assembly GCF_003070985.1. Taxonomy (NCBI): domain Eukaryota; kingdom Metazoa; phylum Arthropoda; class Insecta; order Hymenoptera; family Formicidae; genus Temnothorax; species Temnothorax curvispinosus. The sequence goes on along the minus strand of NW_020218617.1, from coordinate 115,747 downwards.
AATTTCTTTTCGTTCACGAGAAAAAGGATTAGACACGATCGTCAACGTCTCGCGCCGCACCGACGTGAATTACTTGCGCCGCTTGCGCGCGCCGAGCCGCCATGTCGAGTCGAGCTCCCGCGCGCCAGCCAATCACGTTCGACCGCACTGAGTCGCAGGCGCACGGCGGCCGCGGCGACACAGACGACGTACTAGGGTCTAGAGGCGACGACGCGCGACCGTTGAAACTTCGAAACAACATATGTATACCTTGAAAATTAGTGGGCGGACGATTGTTTTTGTCAGCGGGGAGCCTTGCCACTTGTTTTCGTCGACGCTCGGCATACCGTTGCCCACGAAAATCACGAGGCTATCATTGCCCCGATAAATCTCGCACAAGTGAAATGTTCGCACTTCCTCGCGTCCGTCGTCGTGCTGTGCTACTCGAAAGTCTCGAAACGCCGCTCGTTCTTGCAATTGGCACTCCTGCTGCTACGTTCCGCGGGCCGCGGGAATAATCGACGTTCAACAATCTGCAAATGTATCGAGTGTTCGTCGGAATAAATGTGTCGCACGATTTTCTCGCACGATCCGTTTGATTTTAATTGATCGTTGGAAATACAGCAGAGTTTCCCGAACTGTTAATGTCGGGAGTGTCGTATAAAATTCCGCGCGATCATAATTGACCGCAGTTTCGTGAGTGAGTGTCGCGGGTGTTGTGACGGAGGGAATCGAGAGGAGGAGGCCTCGGAGGCATCGGGTAACAACGGAGTAACCACGAAGTTAGTATCTTATTCATTTTATTTCGCCTGCTTTGTAAAATTAAATAATGATAATTATTTTATGCAAAATAATTATTTCTCGAATTATTAATTAATACGTTGCCATAATTTGTATGTTACAGAAATACAGATCAACGTAGTTGCATCACTCCGTTGCTGCGCATCGGTATCGGTGAGTGATAAGTTACTTTGCTTTAAATTTCCGTAGTAGATCTGTGAAAACATGTTTATATATTTAATTGAAAGAAATTAGAATATTACGAACGTATTATCTTTGTACGAATTTAACAAAGATCCATTGCATTAAAATGGATAGGTTGAAATAGATTTAATAATACACTCAATTCCTGGAATCATGTCATTTATTTAATTTATTAATAAATTTCGATTTAATTTAATTTCGAGATTCATGAATTGCTTGAAATTAACAGAACAAATTTTAATAGGAAAAAAACAAGAATTAAGAAATATATTAATACATAAAGCAAGTTCGGTAAAATTAAAGTGACAACAATGAAATAGTTTTCGCAAAAAAAAAAAAAAATTGTGTTCAAAATTTTATAAAGATGTTATCGCGCGCTATACTTTTTGCCAAGCTTTTTTGGCACACATTAAGATTTTTAGAAACGCTAATAAAAACACCATAAAAATAAAATAGAATATTAGAAGATTAAAATACATCGTAATCAGTTAAATTTTAAAGTTTCAATAAACAGCAAAGAAAGAAAAGAGAAAGATGTAGAATAAAATTAAAATAAGCAAGTTTATTGATGCTTTTAAAATTTACTGCTTTTAAATATCTTCATAGTTTTCATATCTCAATGGACTGAAAGACCGGAGAAGATATTTATATATTGTAAATTTATGTATTATGCCTGTGTGAAATAAAAATAAATCAGTATCCGCAAATCGGGAAATAAAATAGGAAATAATTAATATTTTATATTAACAATTTTTTTAAATACTGTCCAGTTTTTTAAAAGACTTTGAAATTTGTATGCTTGGTCTCCCTACAGGATTAAATATACCAAAAACTGGTAAAATATGCTGATTTTTTTTTTAACGTACATAACGTACCAAACATAAAAGAGAAAATATAAAAACTTAAGAGATGTAAATATAAGAAAGCAGGAAATATTTTATAATATATTCTAATTTATTTAATGTCAAACTTTTAATTATTGATTGTATTTATTGTTATATGGCAATTAATTTTTCTGTATTTCGTAGCCTATCCACTCATATTTGTCGATAATTTCTACTATTTCACTTTTTACTTGAAACAAAATAAAATGTATGTATGTTAAATGAATATATCTTCGCGGAACGGAAGAATCACTGATATAAATTATTTCAAAATTAATTTATTATAAACTGCACATATAAAATTAAATTTTCCTTTATTTTCACCCTCTTCTCTTTTTAGCTAAAATTGAATTGAAGCTTGAATTGAAATTGGGCGCTTACAAATTGACGCGAGACACTGCAGTGTCTCTTGATATGTATATACTTGTAATAAACGTATACTTTTCACGAATCTATTATTTTTAACAGAAATACGTTATAATCTATATATATATACACATTATATACATCGTGCTTCCGAGATCCATCTCGGAGCTATTCGTTTTCGATCGTTTTGAGACAAGTCGTTAGCTGTTCGCGCGTGTTTTCTAATCGTTGCAGGATGATTGGCGCGGAATTCAGAATTCTCGTCACGTTATCGTTCGTGGTACGTATCCTCGATCTACATTCCGCGATTGTTCTCATTAGGATTTTATTTTCCCTTTCCATCTCGCTCACTCGTTCCTCCAATTCCTCTGTCGCCTCCTTGATCTTGTGCGCGTCCAGTGATCTCATATGCCTGGTTACATCCCCTGGTGGACGCCTGCAATCATACGATGACTCTCAAATAAAAGATTACACTCAAGCACAATCATGAAACGATCTAACAAATCTACCGACCATGCGTGTTCGTTAGCGGATGTCGTACTTTCCTCGGACAGTTTGGCTATTTTGGTCAAGGTTTCCTGCAGGCTGCCTTCCTTCAATATATCTTTCAGATCATCGTCCATGCTGTTGTACAGTTCCTTTATCATGGCTTTGTGCAACTTCTGGGCGGTTTTGGGATTCGACTTGAGAATCGTGAGTATCTCGAGAAACTCATTCTCGCTGGAACGAAAAGTACGACGAAACGTTATTTAAGTTATTAAGCGCGAAATGAATGAATACTGCGTCACCGTGCTAAATCAGTAGCTCGTAAACGGGTAATATAGCCGTCACGGCTTGAAATAAACGCGGCCTCCTTATCTAAGATTAACGACATCCGGAAATATAATACAACGCACCGCTGCGTGGCAATTTGAATTATTCGCTGTATCTCGTTTCGCAGAAAGGCGCCTTATCGACCTGGACGATATATACGGCGTGGCTCTTACACGTACGAAGTAAAAAAAGAAGACACGTGCCCCTTATTCCGGCAGCTTTTCAACGCACGATCGGATGCGCGTTCTCCCGTACATGATGCATAGTTAGTACGTGACGACTATCGCCGGGGGATCGAATTCTTTGTCCCGACGCCAGACAAAGAGCGGCACCTTCGATCACAGAGGACGGGAACCCGGACGATTTTAATAGACTTCTTGCTGCGTTACAATAAGCATACAATAGTACGATCCAGTCTCCTTACTCAGTTTCCGACGTTTTAAAAATACGCCGGGGCTTGTTACGTTTACTTCGACATTCGCGTAACATTCGCATAATCATACCTACATAAAAAACGGTCGTGCTGCATTAAATTTACCTCAAGATCCTCGTACAACGATTCCCGTTGTCAGCGGCAGCGGCAACGTTGTTTCTCGCATACTCAATCAGGCCGGGACTGGTGCAATTTGAAATCAATGCTACATATTTGCATTAGTCCAGGCCTAACCGAGCACGCTAAGCCGCTTCCGATGGTCCAGGAGAGATTCATTCGCTTATCCCCTCGCATTTCCGAATCGCGTATACGCGCACAGAATCAAATTAACGGTAAATATGAAATTGAATTTCCTACAACAAAAGAAATCATTTCCTACAATTTTGCAGCGTTCAACGTTGAGACTGTTATGACCGATACGATTTGCTCGAGAGAATCAACTGCCTCCGCTACGGAGTGCGTGCGTGCGTGCACGATCCCGGCGACACGCAGCACACGAATGACCATCGCCCCCGCGCCGGTCACCGTGGCAGGAGGCCTTTGTTTCCCCGAACGCTTCGTGGAATTCCTCGAAGGTCAACTGGTGTGCATGGTGGAGATCCGCGCGAAGAAGGCCTTCCTGGAAGCCGAGTAGGTACCGGGAGGGATCCCCGATTCAGCAGATCGCTATACGAGGGCTCCGACGACGATCGCGGCACGGATTCGACGCGAGCGTACGACGGCCACGTGAGCCTCGTGAACGGTCACGGCGAGTCGGGAATTAACATGCGAACCGCGGAGGCCAATGACATCGAGTAACACCGAGTGGCGTTTAGGTCATTGACGATGCCGATCCCTTCCACACATACGCCCGCCGCTTTTCATCTTGATGTCCCGTTCAATAAATCACGAATCGGCTTCTCGTAAAAAAAACCAGACTCTGATAGGCTATACATAGAAAACAGTTATCTTGCAAGATGATCTTTCGCAATAATTTCTCTAAAACACAATTTCAGATTTTAGACATTACAGATATGAATGATCTATTGATCTTTGCATCTCTCGATACGATTTCAATTATACAGGGTATTCCTGAAAGAACCTAAAATTATAAAGTACTCCATTCATATATGTTGCGATTGAAAGATCAGACATAGAGAATTTATTATGAAATAGGCTCGAGAGATACAATAGCCTTTCTTTAATGGATTAATTCCATTATTCTGATAACATTAAAATTATTAAAGAAATAATTTTTTTATTAACGTGCTAGCATTTCCACAAAAAATAAAAGAGTGTTGGGTACAATCGAAAATCCTGAAGTCTGTAAACGAGACGCTTGGATCGGAGATCGGAGCAGATCTTCTCGACCACGTGACGCACTTGACACACTTTTGATAGCGGTTAGCGGTACTGTTATTGCGTGAGCGTATATGAATCGTGATTTTTGCGCACAGCCAGACGCTGAAGCTAGAAAGACGTAGAGACGAGATCTTTCCTCGACCGAGTTTAAAAAAAAAAAAGCCATATACAAACAATAAATCAAGAGACGAGGGGGACTGTCGTGGGGCAACAATTTTGCAACACTTTTTTTTTTAGAGAAACAAAAAACCGTCTGGCAAGCCGCCAAAAGTGACGATGACGTGGGTGCGCTTCGATTCGGCTTGTCGGCCTCTAGTCGGGCAGAAAGCAGAAAAAACGCGCGTGTGTTGCGACGAACGAAAGAGGTTAAGTTCAGCGCGCGAAGTTGCGCGCGAAACCGAAAGGAAACACACGCGCGCGCGTCCGCGCCTCTCGGGCCAACGTCACTCACCTCACGGACTCGGCTATGTTCTTCAGGTTGTTGGAGACAGCGATTCGGAACAGCCGTGCGTTGTTCGGGCAGTCCGCTTCCTCGTCCTCCGCCATTTCCCGACAATCCCTTTTGTTCGCGCGGGAGACGGCGAGCCGCGGCGAGGCGTCGGAGGCGTCAACGACGCCTCATAATAACGGTTCCCGCTTTCCCGCGAACTATCGTCACGCTATCGTTGCGTCTCGACAAGACTTGAATCATTCGAGGAGCACGTCATCGGAGTTCCACGTGCGGCGTGAAGATGGCACTTGAAACGCGTCGCCGTGGCAACTTCGTGTCGCTGCGCGCGTGTCGCCAACTTCACGGAGCTGCTAATTGCTAATAAATCGAAAAAAAAATGCTTGAATGATTTTTTTTCTTTATTTTATATCGATTCTCACAAGGCTACGTTCCAATAATCAGCACTAAAAATGTATCGTGCACATGACGTATGCTATACAGATTTTCAACACTAAACAATGATGATTATATTATTACAGCTATCACCTATAATAATAAATGTATAATCTGCTTTTTATATATGCTTTTTTTGAAAATTCAAGATGTCGAAGCTTAATCACTTTTTGGATCGTCAGATATCTTTATATCTTTATTTGTTTCCGATTGCTGTGAGAAAACCGCCGTACGTATACATTATAACGCAAAACAATTAGATTAGCTCACAACTATAATATGATTATATTACAGCAGTCTTCTCACTTGTATCGCGTTTTCTACTTGATGCCAATTTTCCGGATTATCTGGGCGACCGCGGAACCGGTTTGCGATGAATAAAGTCTTCATAGCGAGCTGTTTGCTAATGATTATAGCGAAAGTTATGTATTGATGGAGATATCGAAAGTACGGCGCGAATAGTTAATTAGTCCTCATCACGATTACGGCATGTTGCACGTCAATACGATATAATTGCTATGTGGCTAAAAGGCAGCGCGTTCGGTCGATCGATCTCAGTTCCACGCTCAAGGAATTCCGACAAGCTGTTGTACGCTTAAAAATGCGATTGTTAATCAGCGGCGTTTGTCTTTGTGGGGCGAAAGGCATTTTTAACTCCACCATTATTCTTCTTTTCTAAGAAACGAAACGTATTCGATCTGCAGTCAGGACTCGGACACGCGGCGTCGCGCTTTGAAGCAAATTTATTCGTTCACGTTCGATCTAGTCATTTCCAACGTCCCGCAGACTAGATCCAGCCCACCAAAAAAAGTTTCAAAGTTATAAAAGAATTTAAAAATGAATTAAGATACTTTGTTTTTATATGATTTAAAAAAAAACTTATCCGACCCTCTCGGTCATTACAAAAATTTTAATATGGTCCTTTTGACGAGAAGAAGGTTGGAATATCCCTTAATCTAGATCAGTACATGATGGAAGAACACCAGGGGCCCGATTCTCTAACGACAAACGTATACGTAAACTCTGCTCTAACAGAAAAGCTGCAAGCTTATTGGCTAAAAACTATGCGATAGCCAATCAATTTGCAGCCTTTCTGTTAGAGCAGAGTTTGCGCATACGTTTCTCGTTAAAGAATCGGGCCCGTGTAACATTCTCGTGGATGCGCAGTCGTTCAAAGATAATGACCGCTCTTGCTAGCAAATTTCTTTCCTGTATTCAATCCTATATAAGTAATCGTTATTATGCGCAATGTTACACTTGGTATTCTTTAACTCATTCTTCCATCATAGATCAGTAGATTTGTTCTGTAACTCATCTTGACGGTGTCGTTATATTATCGTTGCACAGGTATACCTATAAATAGTAAAAAAGCTGCGCAATGACGATAATATAACTGTCAAGAGTTAGAGAATAGATCTATCGACTTGAGACTCTTGAGAGGTGTGCGCGTTTATGTTCGACACATTAAGGGGGCCGGCCCGCCACCGCCACGGCCGCACCCTTCGGGGTGCACGCGTCTATATATGCGCCTGATGCTTTCCAAAGGTCAAAGATGACGGCGAGGAGGCGCACACCGCCTCTAAAGTGGAGAGCAATGTTGCGACATGCCTTATTGTATTATGCAATCGGCTCTTTACTCGGCGGCCTGAACTATATTTTCTTTTTGCTCGGCTAACTTGGCGCTCGCGGGAAGGCTCCGGCTACCGAGAGCCAAAGCGCCCATTCACTCGCTTCGTCAACGAGAGAGGAGCAACCGAGAGAGAGAGAGAGAGAGAGAGAGAGAGAGAGAGAGAGAGGGATCGCGACAGGTACTCTCTTTCTCTCGCTTAAAGGAGATTACATCGCGAAGCGAACAATAAATGATGCTTTCTTTCTCTCGCTCCGCTGCGATCGATAGGCGACGCAACTATCTCGCGATCACGGATCGAAATTCCGTGACACATTTTCAAATTCCGATGCCGACGCACGACGCGCGATTGCGTAAGCGTGCGTTGCAGAAGCGCATGGCGGGACCGCGTTTCTGCGATTCCGTTGAACGCGACAAATAATTCCCTCAAACGGCTCGACACAGATACTGGGGATAGATACAATTGAGAAATCTGTAGATGACGAGATGACATCCGTCGGATAAGGTGGCCGCGAATTTTCGAGATCCTTAAGAATTTCCGGTTCTAAATAAAATATTCGAAACAATCGAACGTATTATACGATTGAAGAATTCAAACACCCGATTACTACTGATAGATCGGAGATATCCTGCACATCGATCATCGCGCAAGCAGCATTCATCATGTACCGCGGAGAGTGCATATCGAGAAAGATGATCGTGGGAAGATGCTAGCTGGCAATAAAATAACACCGGTTTATTTTACCGCGGAAGAAGGGTTGCGAAAATGAAGTAACGACATGCGAGGACAGTATTCGTTTAATGACGGCGGAAGGCGTCGTTATAACGAAAGTTTAATGGAAATTAATCGGCAGGGATATGAGGGCATCCTAATTATGCGTCTCGCGAAAACGGCATGTCGCGGTGACGTAACAGTGTCTTGTTTTCCATTAATTCGCGATCGAAGCGAGCACAAATTGGTAGGTATGTATAAATTAAGTTTAGCGTTTCATCGCGAGGAAATCAACTCTTGTCATAAACATCTACCCTAAATAGCGAGCAATCATGTGGGTGACGCGAATGAATAATCTGCACGCTTTCGTGGTTGGCAATCGGCACTCGCAGCGCATGAATTAAGTTGCTAACAATAAATTCAACTCTTATTAAATTTGTAAACACGCGAGACGTACGTAATTAGTACGTATATTATTGAAATTAGTGGAACAATTATATTAAATAGACAAACGGATGGTAAAGCAAATACTGCCTTTCCTTCAAATCCATATCTTCTTATTTGCACGGCAAACGTAATTAGCGAGCGGAATGAGCTCGCGCCCCTAATTTGCCGTAACCTAATCTAAACTCGGCATCGCGCGCCGGTCAGGACGTCAGGAACGCAGTGTGGAGCACAAATACGGCGACTTTTTAACCCCGCGCGAAGCGTAGAAACCCGCTCTTCGATCCCATCTTCCTTTTTTCGCCAATGCGAAGTTGCGTCAATATCGCAATAGAAAATCGCCGGAGTTTTTTTTCTCTCCTCATCGACCTCCGGCGACGTGGGCCCCCATTCTTTCGAGATGGTACGGATCGCGTGCGCGAGGTCGTGAGGAAGAGAGCGGAGGTAGAGCACGCGCTCCCGGTTCTGCACGATCTCTTTCAGATTTATATCGCTCTCCGATACTTCCGCGATACGCTGTCGAAATCCGAGTTCGCACCGTTGTTGGATTACGGCTGGCTCGCGCGATAATTGGACGAACCGGGTACATACAAGGTATTGCGTTCGCCGTAAATGCGATATTTGAAAGGCAAAAGTATCAGATAGCTTCGAACAAAACATGACACGTTTTTTTCTTCCCGCAGAAAAAAAATCTGCATCGCCAACCGGAGGCTATATGTGAAGGACGAGGCTTCTCTTCTGCAGTCGATAAGATCTGGAGGATGCTGAAATCTTTGGGCTTAATCGCGAGAACCGCGTCCGTTCAATCCTTCCGATTATTTCTCGGCGCCACGTCGACGAACGGTTGCATGAAATTCGACACACAGCTTTGAGATTCGCGGAGTAGTTCCGAGAGAAAGAAAGATTTCTCGCAAAGATAAATCTCTGACAATACACACGAGCAATAAGACAGATAAATGCATGTATTCCGTGTCAACGGAATAAAATCTACTCAAAGAATATCGATAACATATACGAGAGATCCCCCTTGAAGAGTAGAACGCGATATCTCGATACGGTGTAGGTATTAATTCTATTCTGTTATCAAGCTTGTGGTTCACGATCGTTGACGATTTTTTTTGCTCGACCCTGCATCCGACTTGCGGAATGTATCTGTTTAAACCCGGGAATTGGAGCGCACAAAATCATCGCGTTTCCTCCTTTATTTCCACTTTGTGCACCGCGCTGAGAGTCTCACGTAACGTATGATTTCAGCGTATATACGATTTCGCAATATGGATTCGAAGTTCGGTCCGCTCTATCTCCCTGGGAATCTAGACGAGCGCGTACGTACGCTATCTTTCTCTCCATTGCGAGACGAGCGGGATGCCTATTGGGATATATGCGATCATCGCTTCGTCTACGGCGAAGCGTGAGTACGGTGACCCAAGGTGGATCGTTAACCGGCGAGTTACGTGCATGCCGATCGGCAATACCTTGACGACTTCAAATGCGCGCTTCGGTTTACGCGCGCAGTTCCATTTTATGGAACTGTTTACGGCACCGAGCCACGTTGGAATCGCGCAATTATATGGATGCGTAATATTCTCGCGCGATCGCGGTTGCGAGCCTCGAACTCGATGGTCCCGCGCGGATTAGTCTCTTTTACAACTCGTGTCTTACGTAATCGTCGAATCTTCGGCTAACCGGATCTGATTCTCAGCCGTACAATTATTCGATATATGATGGCCTAAATAAAAACGCGTGCGAGTTCTTGACGAGGATAATAGCTCTCATTAATAACTCTTGATGCTGCAACCAGCGAGAAAGATAAACTTTACGTCACACGTGGGCACGTTTAGAGTCGCGTTCCGCGCAGAAGATCATCCCTGGGTTGTCCAGGCACCCATTTCCCGACCTAGCTCACACGTGAAGACGCGTACACGTACGCACGTATCGGCCGATGCGCTCCGGAGATGCTCTCAACGCATGATTGCGCAACGAGCCCGTTCGATTGCGGAGCGCGCATTGCTCTCCGTAAGCCGCGGCGCGGCGTCGCCGCGCCGGCGACGGCGACGATAATGACGACGCCGCGACCCCGCGGGTATAATTCCCGCGTTGAAAGAGCCGATATAATTACAAGGGAGAAATGCGCGGCGACTGCATGCCGGCCGCGTCATCGACTCGGCTGCTTTTCCACGCTTTCTCACCGCTTGCCTCCTCGTCCTCAAGACGTGCACCGAGAATGAACCAAATAGAATCTTTTGTTTAACTTGAGAAACTTGGGGAGATTCCGACGGTCAGATTGCAAAGTCTATTTCATGTCAAATATTGAATTGTTTCAGCGTTGGTTAATCAATAATCTTATAACGAAATGTATTTTAAGCGGCCAAAGTACTGTTTAACTTGCTTTGCTTTTACAACCCGTTGCCTCGACCCTATCGCTTCGCTTTCATGCCGATCCCATTGATCGACCTTCAGATCCATTCGGAGATGCCTGCCGATCTGTATCAATCTGGTATTGCGCAACTACCCCTAGCTCGACGAGGTTTATCTCGACAGAGGTCTCCTCCGCCATCGCCGCCCCCTCCGATAGCTCTCCCACCGTGCGCGTCTTCATCCGGCAGCTCTAAGATCTCTTCTTCTCTTTTCCTCTCCTCTCGGCACCTCTCGTCAAAGAGAATTCGTTGGCAAATCTTCGAGGAACGCATCACCGGGTTATCTCCAGCCGCGATGCCATCCGCGGTTGCTCACTGGCGGGTGGGAGGAAGACGATCCTTGCGCGGGATCGGTATATAAGTATGCTGGATCCGATCTGGATACGTGCAGATCAATTATCGTCATCGGTTTGGCGACGTATATACGATATACGATTTGAGTGACAAAATAACATCGCTCGGATTTGATCGACGAGCATATACACACAACCAGCGAGATGAGATCGGTACGAGTCGCGCGCAAATTGTTAGATTTCTCTATACTTCCGGTCGCCGAAGACTGGGATGAATCTCGCATCTCCTGGATTGCTGAGTTTAATATAATTCGAATTGTTTCAACAGCTCGCCATTGCGCTGCTGGCCATCATTGGTACGTGCTATGCCGCAAGATTCGACACTTCTTATCTTCCGCCGAGTAGTGCCGGAAGTGCGGGTGGGGCGGAATTAATTCATCCTCCATCTCCAGGACATGGTGGAGGTGAACCCGTTAAATATAGTGGCCCGGTCGGTCCAGGTCCTGGTGGTCCAAGTGGTCCCAGTGGTTTTGGCGGTCCTAGTGGCCACGGTGGATCAGGCGGTTTTGGTCAGTTCGGAGGTGGTGGTAGTGCTTATAGTGGTAAGTTTGAACGAATTTATAATTACTGAACAAGAGAAGAAAGTAGTTACTTTGTCTCATATGTTATTCCATGTGTCTCTTCAAAACTCAAATTTTTATTACGATTATTATACGACTGAAATATTCAAAAGTTAACTATTTTTTTTTAGAAATATTGCATCAACTTTCCTCGAAAACTAGTAAAGTTTTTTTTAAGTGTAGTTTAGCTATGTGACTTTTCACATTTTATTTCGTACTTTAGGCGACGGACTGGGTGGTGGGCATGGCGGTCAAGAGAAGATACCCATCCTTTCTTATAGTAACGAGAACGCTGGTGACGGAAACTATCAATACAGCTATGAAGCCGGAAATGGAATTTCCGTGCAAGAAACGGGTCATAAGCAAGGCAGGAGATTGCACATTTTTATTTCTTAATTAAATTATTAATTATTTGATTACTCGACTGGGTGTATTTCGGTTTCGAACGCCATTACGATTCGATTTTTTAACGAGCGATAGCTAAACAATGGTCGCTTTTGAAATTATGGAAGTATCGCGTCACAACGTAATGCGTTTGGTAGCAGTAAGGACATTGCAAAACGTGAGTGCGTCTCGGTATTGCAGGAGAATCCGAATCGGTGAGCGGATCCTTTTCTTATACCGGGACCGACGGTATGCAATACTCGATCACGTATACGGCGGACGAGTATGGCTTTCATCCTCAAGGCGCTCACTTACCAACACCGCCTCCGATTCCGCCGGAAATTCAACGAGGTGTTGAATTGGCACTTGCTGCCGAAGCTAGGGGAGAGAATCAGGATGGTGGCGGTGGAGGATATTCACACGGTGGAGGCAGTGGATATCCTAGCGGAGGTGTGTCATAGGATCCCGAATCAAACGAACGTTTATAATCGTGCATATTAACGTTTTATGCATGATCTACTGCTTATCAAATTATCCTATTATCTTAGGAGGTGGCTATAGTGGCCATGGAGGAAGCGCGTATCAAGGACCGAGTTCATACCAAACAAGTTCAAGCGGTGGCTATCAATATTAGGCAGCAGATTGGCGAGGATCATCTATGTGCATACCACACGCAGGCATGCATACCATTTTCCGTTTATCCGTCTTGTGTATATAACGATACATCATTCATGCAATTTTTCTTATTTATATAAAGTGACTTTTATTTATAAAAAATGCCGATTCTCTAATTTTTTTCTTTTTTTAAAGTCGGTTCTATATACCAGCAATTTTAACGTTCAAATGTCTTTTACGTTATTACATTACTTTAAGAAATATATGCCCGTCAAATATACACGTGATATGACATCTGTATAATTGAGAACTTAACTGCGATATGTGTCGCGCATTATTGTTTATGCGCTTAATATATATTATATATTAATTTTGAGATATGTTGTATCTTTGAATAAAATTTAATGGTGTATTAATGTGTGACATATATATTGTGAATCATTTTACATGTATATATACATTAAATATTATTTTTACACAAAATTACAATATTTACGTATAAAAAAATACGTATTATTATAATAAAACATTTTTGTTGCAACAATTTAAAAGCAGTTTATAATAAGGATACGATTGACATTAAGTTAAATATAATGCGTATTAATATGTGTATTAATAATTTTATCAAGCAAGATTATGATATAATTAATTAAAGTTTACAACATTTACAACTTATAATATAAATTAACGTTATTTCGATTTCCATCCATTTAGTATATTTAAGTATATTTCTGCATCCAATAAGATGCATTCAATTTATACTATATCTTGTTGACTAGTTAGAGACTCAGACTCAATCATTTCAGCTCCTCTTGCAAACTGAATAAAGAGTTGCTCCAAAGTTGCAGATAGAACGGCATAATCCTCAATACAGCTGTAGCTTTGCTTTAGACTCTTCATTGTATCATACATTTCCACCCATTTTGTATTACAATCAGTTACGTGATAGGCAAGAAAACCCTGTAAAAATATGAATAGAAATTAATAGTAAGATGAAAGAATAAAAAATAAAGCAATTATAATCGTTGCAGATCTTCTAAGCAAAATACAATCATTACCAAATTTTCATCCCTAATATCACACGTTAGAGTAGACTCAATAACATTCTTAATATTGTTAACATCCTCGTCCGTTCGGTTTGGATTTAATTTTATGTGAATATCATAACCCGCTCCAAATCGTTGCTTCAATTCTTGACTTGCGCCAATGCAGACTAATTCACCCTTCACCATAATGACTAGTCGATTACAAAGTGCTTCACACTCTTCCATGCTGTTGGACAACGTAGTTTTAATATTCCACTCAATAAAATGAATTATATTAAATAAAATCTTAATGCAGATATTTTTTATTTCAGATAAGTACTTGTACTCTAAAAAATACCTGTGAGACGTGAGTATAATGGCTTGCCCTGATGCCTGACACGATTGCAAAGTATTCCAAAGCGATCTTCTAGCTGCAGGATCGACACCAGTTGTGGGCTCGTCCAAGAGAACAAGAGTGGGATTGCCGATGAGGGCCATCGCGATGTTTAAGCGTCTCTTATTACCACCGCTGTAAGTACCGCTTGGCTGTTTCATGCAGGCAGTTAAATCTGTAACATGTTCGTATATTCATATTCATCACATGCACTATTTTTACATCTGTACTTTTTTTTTTAATTCTGCATTTATTATCGCACTTTACTTACTCAGTCTATTAATCCATTTATTAACTTCCAACTCTACGTTGGACTTTGGTATACCGCGAAGACAAGCGAACAGTCGTAAATGATCAAAAGCGTTCAAAGAGGGTATTAAAGCATCAGTTTGTGGACAATATCCCATCTCAGAAAGATACTACAAGAAAAAACTCTATATCGTAAACAATATACTGCTAAACAAATTAAAACGCTATGTAAGTTATTACCTTTGTCCTGTCTGAGTGGATTTCCGCTTGCTTTAAGTACATTATGCCACTATTAGACGCTTCTTCTCCAGTTAGCATCCTGAAAGTTGTACTCTTTCCAGCGCCATTTACGCCGAGCAATCCGAAACATTCCCGTGGTTTCACTCGAAAACTGATTTCTTTCACGGCCATTACCTTCCCATAGTATTTGCTCAATTCATACACTAAGAAGAGACTGTTACCTTCACTTATTGGACGTTGTAATTCATTATTTTGTAGTTCAATATTAGTTGTCTCTGTAATATCTGGTTTTAATTGTTCTTTCATAGTATCACCTGTACATAAAGTCATATACAATTATGCATTATTATACTTTATATAAGTTCGTTATATTTTATATAAAGTTCGTAAATTCAATTATTTATGCATGTTTAATTTTTATATATCATTTCTTGGGATACTAAAAATTGTTTTACCTTGGCTGTTAATTTTATTAATTTCTATCGCTACTGCGAGTTTCTCTTTCTTTACTTGATCATCCATTATGTCTTGTCCCTTTCTTAATTTTGTACCGACCATCTTTTTGAATAATTTTGAAAATAATTTTTCTTCCAATGCGATTAATAGCGCAAAATACAAAATTGGTGTCATAGCTAGATATAGTATACTTTCTTCAAAATTCATATCATCTGTAAAGTTTTTGAAGTAAGGAAGTTGATTTTTGCACATTCCATCTGCACAATCCATACCTGAAAAGAATTATTTCATGAAGTTAATTATAAATTCCATCGTAAGAACTTAAAATTACATTTGATGTAAATATTGCATAATCTTACCACAACAAGGATCGCGATACGCAAGACAAACTACATCGCGAAGTCGATTTGGTAGACGACGACACCTTGCATTTTGTACTGCTATGGTGAAAAAAGATACTTGACCATGGAACAAACTTACGTAAGGAATTAGACGGAAGAGTCTCTTTTGTAGAATGTGTAGCCAATTAAGCCAATCAAAACTATGTATTACTCCGTGTAGAATATACTGTATTACAACTGAAATAATTTTTCAGGTTTATTCCTCTTTATAATAATTTAGTGGCATTTTTAAAGAGAGCATTGAATTTATTTTATTTAATATATTCATTAACATTTTTAATATCTTTACGAAATATTATAAGCTTACCAAGACCGAATGGTGCGAGAGCCAAAATGGTTATTACAGTACTCCTTGATTTATTCATAAAACTAAATAGATATACAAAAAGTAACACGTTAATACCAAACAACTCCAGAATCAATATCGTGCACACTGTAAAAGAAAAAAATTTGTATAAGTGATTAAAATATAATATTAATTAATAGATATTAAATATAATTTAAAATAAAGACTTACGTATTTCTGTTCCATAATATAGACGAAGACCAAGAATAATATCCATGATGTAGAATGCTAAAGTAACTAGCAATACAATTATCGTAAATATCAGAAAATCAAAAGCAAACATTGTACCCCAGTATGATACCGATGTGACACCGGTCATACGTTGAAGTTGTTTAACTTTCGTCGTTGTTTCTTCGTAAGGATGCGTTGCAAAAAGTGCCACAATAATAAAGAAGAACGAACAGAATATCGAGACACGCGAGAACGCATCTAATTCCGGCACTTCTATTTTGGTCGATAATAGTGTATTCGGTAATTGTTGCCTAGATGCAACAATCGAATATTCATCGCCAGCGAAAGCTTTGATGAACGAATTACTCAAGAGATTCACTGTTAACGGCACGCTGTGAAGTGCTAAGCCGGAATAAAAACCGTTAGCCCATGTTGTGTTAGTTTCAGTGGCATTAAATTCGGCGGATACGATAAGATTATTCCGATATTCCACAATATTCTTCATAGAAGAATTCAGAAGAGCTAAAGGAATAATGGATAAAGAAAATATCGTTCAGACAAATTTATTACTGTGCTTAATATGAAATGACATAATAACATAATCGCACTTACCGCTTGCCACACTTATATCCGGAGTTACACGCTCTGCTTCGCCGAACTTCTGAACAACATCTCTATATTTTGAACTTATAAGTTCCATGTTCGACGAGTATAAAACTTTGGGATTTCTGTACATATCAAGCTTCAATGGAACAATATCTGTGGAATCGCTTGGTAGATTGTAAGTTAAGGCCATTATAACCACCGAGAAGATAGGAAGAATTAGCTGAAAATGTTAAAGACATGTTAATAGAAGAAAATCTCGATTTTCAAAGTTTTATAAAAATAGAATATGATGCAAAACATGATAATCTTTATATTAGTAAAGCAATTAAGGAGAAATTTACATATTGCAGAAAAGTGGTTAGATTCTTTCTCGTATATGTGAATTTCTTGCAAAGCAATGCCCATATTGATTGCATGCATAGCTCACTGCCTGTAACTTTCGGTAATGGTGATGTAAATAATTCATTGAGGTGTTTCCCATTATCTTCTTTGTTCACAATCCTAGAACAAATAGTAAAGTAGTAAGAAAATAGTAATAAAATAATGATACAAAACACATTTTAATAAATACACACTTCAAAAATACTTGTTCCAAAGTAATCAATGACACGCTTATTCCAGTAACTCCTAATTTGTTCTTTTCATTTTCTACTTTGTCCAGTGATTGTGGTAAAGAATCAGTATATGGCACATTTAAAACAATTTTTTCACTATCAACACTAAGCTCTTGCGTTCTTGAATCAAATTTACATATGACTTTTTCAGGAATGCACCAAGACTTTGTCGACAATGTAACTTCTATATGCCCATGACCTAAAGCAAAAAAATGATAATTTACAAAACAATTATCTAAATTATATATTTTGTTTAAATATCAGTAAACACAATAATAACATATAATAACATACCATACTGTTTCTTCAAAAACATTCCAGTGCCATAACTTCTAAGACGACCTGCATGCATTATCGCAATTCTATCACCAAGTATATCAGCCTCTTCCATATTATGCGTACTAATTAATATTGTTTTCTCTCCTCTAAGTTTCTGCAAAAAATTATTAATATGTATATAAAATATGCGACACACCGTTAAATATATGAATATAAAAAAAATTAAATTAAATTTGCTTACCAATATAATATCCCATGTATCTCTTCTGGTTTCAGGGTCCATTCCCGACGTTGGCTCATCCAAAATTATGATCTAAATATAAATTTATTTTGAGATCAATATAATATTCGTATAATACATCATTCATTATATCTGTATTTCAGAACTTACGCTAGCATCGCCAATAAGTGCCATTCCGAGACATAGTCTTCTTTGTTGACCACCAGAAAGTTTGCTAGGTAGAAAATCTTTCTTTTCGGAAAGTTTCAACTTAGAAAGCAAAATATTAACATCCTCCTTGACTTCGTTTCTGGTTTTATTTTTAGCTTTTAGCTGTTGCCATAACATAAAAATTACATACAACTAATATATTATTGATACGATTGCTTTTATTCTACAAAAATTATTATTATCCTCACCAAGCCAAAGAATTCTATTTGTTCAAATACATTCAAATCTGGGAAAACCATATTTTCTTGAGGACATAGACCTAAATCATTTCTAATACTGCTCAAGTGCTTTTTTAAATTTCTATCGTTTATGAAGACTTTCCCTTCCGTTTCGCTTGTCACACCTATTGAACACAAATACAATGAGTATTTCCCACAAAATAACATTTTCGTTAAAAACCATCTCATGACATAAATGTAATACCTGTTAATATAGACATAAGCGTAGTTTTGCCTGCTCCATTGTGTCCAAGTAGAGCAGTAATTTGTCCTTTGTAAAAGTCCACAGATACTCCTCTTAACGCATGGACTTTCTGGAATGTAATAATGTAACGGTATTGAAATATAGCAAAAATATTCATAATCATCTATTTATGTAAACTTATTTATTTAAAATAGTCGTCTTTTATGCACGTTTAAACTTACAGACTTTCGTAACCAACTTGTTGTGTACGATTTTTTAACATCACGTATTTGTATTCCGGGTGTAAGCGCATTACCTAATACTGGCTCGAAGTCTTCGTTAACCTTATCATAATCAAATTCACCAGCTTCTTCATCGAGAGCTATTTTATTTTTCTTAATACACTAAAATACAAAAGCATAAAAAACATCAATATCTGTCTCATATATACGTATATTTTTCGTTCATACTATTTCTTTCATATTTTTTCTTACCTTCAAAAAATATAATGGATTCTGTCGGACTCCATATTTACCGGGAAGGACAGCATTTATATATATTGCAAGTGTAAAATGTATCACAGCACCCAAAATTGAAAAGAGAAATATAAAACCTGGACTTCCTAAGATACCGTATTCTATTCTTCCAGATATAAAAAAATTACTCCACTGAATACCAATCACTAAAAGAAAAAAAAATGGTTAGCGAGACAACACATGCATACATAATCCTCTCTTTAAAATTTCTCTAATAAGTTACTAATATAACTAATTAACATAAATAAGTTGAAAATTACTACTTACATTTGCTTTCATGAGCATTTGTTTCGTCAAAAAGTATATGAAGCATAATATTTGGAAATATTATGCCAAAATATGGTGTAACTCCAAAAATTTCTTCTCTTGTCAGGTGTATATAAAGTGAATTTACTGCCGTGTAAATAATAGCTATTGCAGTTGTGACAAATCGTGCTATAAAGAGATATAAAGAATATAATTTATGCATTTAAATATTTATTTTATATAATAAAACGATATTTACGTTTTGAAAAATATGCTGCAATATGCATGCCAAATGTTATAAGATGAGTAACAACTGTGGTAAATAAGATCCAAAATATAAACCCATTTCCATATTGCAAATAGGCCTCGACATTTGCAGAAAAAGTATTTTTAAATAATATGATTGTTGGCACTACATAAATAGTGCTGAATAATATCCCTGTAATTAACCAGCTAAATAAATTATAAGCCAGTTTGACTCCATTCATTGCCATTAAGACCTGAAAACAACAAAATTGATAAATATTTTTCAGTGATTAAGAATGTACGAAAAGTAGAAAGAAATAATACTGTACTAACATTTACGCCAATAAACTTCTCTTTTGTTGCATAGCTGGCTTCTATGCAAAGCGGAATCACAAATACCAGAACTACGAACTGAGAAATTCCTTTACGTAACATCACATCAGCCTCATCTATTTTAACATAAGGTGGATAAGGCATTCTTTGTATTGACATCTGAAAAATACATGCATCAAAAGTGATAAAAAATAATCCCAGATTACAGTGATATGTTATCCAGTTATCTGTCTCGACATATAACATATATGTATATTTTTTCATAAACAGCTTTATGATAAATTATTCATTATTAAAATATACTCATATATTTTTTAAAAAATTTATAATACCTTTACGTTAGAATCTGGTGCTGCTTGCTTTATGAGTACTTCATCTAAACATATTTGAACTTGCGTAAATGGAATCATATCGAAATATACCGTAGGTGACGAACTTATATGTTCACCATGTGACACGCTTTGGTACAAGTCATTTGGAATCTCCCACGAATGTCTTATTTTATATTTTATGGCGGGTTCGTTATATTGTTCAAAAACAACTGCCACCACAGAAACTATTGGATTTTGTGCCTGAGAACGTGTATAAGTATTTATCATTTCAGTCTCATTAACAAAACCTTCCATACCTATAAAATAAAGAGAATATAATTAACGTTAATGTTATTTAAGCTGTTAAAAGACACTACATACATTCCTCAATCACCATTTCAAGTAATACTTACTTTTAGGCAGCAGTACAAGACAATATCTGACAGACTCCATGATCTTCTCCGTATATGGATTTTTTGGTACATAATACACTTTATGTAAATCATTATCAAGTTTCCTCATCAACTCGTCTTGCGTATTTATAGGATAGTACGTGCTCTGGTTCACCACAACTGGAGGTTGAACACTAAAATCTCGCAAAGCTTGAAGTAACGCGAATAATACAATGGGTACTAAAGCTTGTAGGAATATCGCCGAACGCCAGTGCCTTTTGCGCACTATCAAATTCTTGTACATCAACAAGCCAAAAATTTTCCATCCACTAGCCATTTTGATTTTAACTTGATGGAAAATACTTTCAACAAATTATCAGTGGGTCGTGTTGAAATATCTACAAATATTGTAGACTATAAATACTGTGTACACCACTTTGCCATTGAAAATATACAAAGCCTTCTGAATAAGTTATTAGAATTGATGCAAGAAGTGTCGACTTCAACTTGCAGCATAACTCACAAATAAGCTATACAGCCTTGGTCATCAAAATTATGGGAATATCTCTATAATTCGCATATTTTGCGATACCATACAGAAAGGTACCATGTAGTGTTTCTTTCTTATGTATAGAGTCCCACCTCTGTTGTCATAGCAAATTTTACCTAAACAAACATAATTTATTACTTATAAGGTGAGTCAAGCTAAAGTGTATAGCATGATATAATATTCAAGAGAGAGGTCACGATTATTATATTTACAACTTTAATAATTATCATTAATTTGACCTCAATTTACTATTAATTTTATTAATTACCAGTGTATAACACTACAAAGATTACTCTCAATCAAAGATAGATAGCAGTTCTTAAAGATAAGATAATAGATACAGTTTGATAACACATCGAATACTGGGAATTGTGTAAGAAACTATACATATAATTATGTGAGAAGTTTCTATTCTATGTACGAAGAATTTATTTATGACAAGAACAAAGCCTATACCTTAACCTTGATTGTCTATAGGTTTTATTTCAAATTTACATGATATTTCTGTGCTTACTTGGACATGAAATTTGAACGGAAATATGTGCCTGGGATTTATTTACATTCAGTTTAATTCTAAACTTGCTTGCGTATGCCTATAGACCTTTGAAGATCTTTGCCAAGCGCACGACGCCAAAAAAGACGTAAGACAGCGGATTTGCAATTTACATAAATAGACTAACGCTTGTCCGTTTAATTACCACATCCTTATCGCTCGGAATGCGAATGTAAAAAAAATATAGACGGTGCTATTATATGCGCGATAAGGATGTACAACAATGTACAATAATTGTATGCAAAGAATGTACTTACGGGGAGCTGTCACACATTTCACGAATGATAATTTCCGGGAGCACAGTGGAGCACAGACAGTAACAGCGAGGTTGTTATCTGCTTGATAACACGTCATCGATCAAAGCGTCATCTTATCAAAGGTGATAACAACGTTGAATTTTTACGTATTATTATATATACAACACATAATTATAAGGCGTCGCAGTACACATAGCGTCCCTCGAACGTGACAGCACTCGAGGTCTCGAGGAACTGCGAGAAACTCGACAACTCGGCGTCGTACGTCAGTGCTGTCAAAATTCGATACATGCAGAATATAGAAGGGAAACTGTATCTACGTAACGCGTCATGCGTTCGATATTTCACGTATGCTGCGTGATACGTACCCGCGTCAGTGATGTCCAACAAGAAACGAATTTGTGGATTAAAGTTTTTTTTTAGGGCTCATTAATCCGCAATTAGTACAATGACAATCGATACAATATTGTTCAATTTATATAATTAAAACTTATAATTACTAATCTTGGGATTTATTATTATCCTGTTATTTCGTAAACATATATACATATACATATGTTTTAGAGCCTAATGATAATATTCAATTATATTTTAATTAGAATAAATTGTAATTTTATTATCATCCGGGTTGATTATCGATCCGTTTGATTATCCATCGAGTAATAACTGTAAAAAAAATCTTGTTTCGTGGCAATAATATATTATTGCATTACGTTACTGGTTCAGTATACGTGTAATAAACTTCAAGCGTAATAAGCCACTCCCCTGACTCTATTATCTGTTAATGTAATTAGATTAGACTGTATATTATATACACTATAAATATGCTCATTCGTATTTAGAACATAATATGCAATAATAAATCATAAATTTAATCCTGCGTTAATTATTATAAGATATATATTTATTATTTATTTATATGTATGTTAGTGATCGAAAAATTTTCACATCCATAGATAAGTATACATACGAGAAGTAAAGACGTCGAAATTATATGATCAAGTTGAAAATCACTGCCTGGAATTTTCTGTTAGGTATTTCACAAATCACAACGAGAACCAATAACGATACCAATGGCAAAATCTACAACACTTAGTGTTACCTAAAAATTACTTTCCTTTATCGCACACAGTTTTTTAAAGCGATAGCTTAAATACAAATAACATTAGTCATACTTAAAAGGGCATGCAACGGATGACTATACATACGTTACTGCGCAGAACAGTTTATTTGGAAGTCTTACGTCAACTTAAAAATGATCTAACCATCTTTCTAATATAATAATATTGATGATAATTCTATGATAAATTTTCTTTGTAATTCTAAACCTTAATTGCTTTATAATCTGATGAAGAAGCATTATCTCATTTAGCACTAGTTATAAGTTGATAATAATCAAGCACTTGGTTGATTCACTTTTTGATGTCGTATCTATTTTCGGACAGTTTTTGAACGTTTCTAATTTCTTAAATTTATTACAATGTTCCCCGTTTATTGTAACTAATGTTAAAAAAATAAAGACATAGCTTAAATTTTGTAAAAAAGAGGTGGTCAACGTTACTGGTTCAGTATACGTGTAATAAACTTTAAGCGTAAACCACTCCCCTGATTATTATCTGTTAATGTAATTAGATTAGACTGTACATTATATACACTATAAGTACACTATAAGTATATACTATTTATATTCTTAGAGTAAGTTATTAGAGTAAGTTATTAGAGTAGGATCCTACCAAACACAAACTAAGTAACAGTAACATATTATAATATTACAATTTCCTTCTCAATCATGTAATTTTTATATGCGTACATGCGTCATCTCTGACAGTGCATATAATGACTAGTTGTGCCATGGGAAATTATAATACTGATGTCATGGTGTTAATTTTTTTGGGATGTCATGGATGAATATTTGCCCGATATCCTTGCAACATTTAAACTCCCGAAGGGAGAGTTATATACATATATTTACAACTTAGTTTTATAGTTAGTTTTATATGCATTTGCACTTTAGCTGACCTATTGAATTGACTTATATAAATGACAGTCAATTCAAATTCTTAAATGCATGATTGATTTAATATTATATGTATGACTGTGTATGTGAGTGAGTGATGTAGTATGAGTGAGTGAAGGAGTGTAGGACATGACTGATTGTGAGTGAGAAAATGAGTGAAATTGAATCATGTGGTAATGAAATTAGAAATAAGATGGTAGGAATTAGTAAAGATGCTTCCCTGACCAGTATCAGACCATCGAAGTACTAATCAATGCCCTATTCTTATATAAGAATCATATCGAAAACAACTGCTATCGAGAACTAGAGAGGCATTTGCCACTATAAATTTTATTTTTTTCGAGATGGGACTAATAGTAAAAAGCGCAACTAAATAATACATTCTAATTAACATTGAAAAATTAAGTTATGCAATTATTTGCAAAATTTTTGACAAAAATATCAAATCTTGTAATATAAATATAACTTTTATAATTAACTTAAATAATCGCTGAAATACAAGATGATAGGCACCGAGCGGCCAATAACTGTACTAAAATGCATGAAACTTAGACTCTGTACATCACACACACAAAATCTCAAAGAACACATATATACATATGTAAAATTGGTTCGAGAATTGTAATATTATTTAATATTAATTATATAATAAAATTGTAAAAATTTAGATATGTAACGGCGATACGCGTGCGCTTCTGTATTACAAATATTATTATGATTTGTAGAAGGAATTTTACACTAAATTACAATGTTAACATTTTACTAAAACATGTATATATTTGATGCATTTCTATATTACAATAGTGAGACTACACGAATCTGGATGCAATTGCTATTAGCTTAGTATAATCTGCGCCTTTGGTGTGGGTCTTCTCCTTCATTTTCGTTCGGAGTATATGTGGAATGGGTACCTGTATTCTTGTACCTAGAGGTGTCCCGTTGTCGTCTATGAGCACCAGATTGTTGCTGTCAAACTTGGGAACTTTCGGCGCCTGTTTCTGCTTCAATCCAACCAGTATGCCCTTTTTCTTTTCGCCTCTAATCGCGACTAAAATTCTGTCTCCTGAATAATTTGTACAGCAACGTTCAAACAAATTTATACGTTCAAATAAATTTATTTAAATGAATCTATAAAACCAGGAATATTTTCCATATAATCATTCATTTTTTGTCTCACCAATAAAACCAATCCCATATTTATTGTAGACGTGTATGCATCGCGGTGGTTTACCCTCCATCATAGCTAGCTTTCCTATCTCGCTGTTGTCCACCACTCTCAACCGGGTTAATTTAATTATGTGGTTCACAGGGGTTGATGTAGAAATGTTCCTGCTTATAATATTTAACACTGCTGAAGGCGCCAACATTATCGCTTCAGTCTTTCTTTAGAATATATAATCTGGAACATCAAATAATAATAGAATTCAAATTATTCAACATTGCAACATAACCTTCTTCATTATCAGAAAGGAGATTAACAACGTTACAAATAATAATTTAAACGAATCATTTTTCTTCAGATATTTTTAATAGCATTTACCGTTGAGTAAGAATTCTCCCCAATTCTAATTCAATCCTAAATTAATTGAAGTTAATTCTTTAATCACGACGACTCCTCCGAAATAGCAGCAGAAGCGCATGTTTTTACATAACCTCGATCACTCGATGTCGCTATAACCTAAAAGTCACCGACGGTGACGAGCGAGTGGGATACTGGACGATACTAAACGAGAATTTTGTTGTCATCATGAACAAGATACACCGCCTCGAGAAAGCGTTAATGCATTTGCGATCTCTCGTTGTCCCGAGAGTGAATTCCTCGTCCACGAGATGTTTCAGCACGAATAAAGATTCGGAAGGACAAGGTAACGATTCGCATCCGTCCGTGGAGCCCGGCGCCGAGAAGGAGGCTGTAACACAGACGAAAGAGAACGCAGAAGCATCTACGTCCGAGGTGAAGCTGAGCGGCTTCGCGCAAAGTTACGAGAAGTTCTCGCACATTGACGATAAAAAGCCAGAAACGCCGCAGACGTTCGCTTCCTTGATTCGCAACTCCAAGCTGGTCGACGTAAATATCTCTGTCTCACAGTGCATACAGTTATCGGGACATTTGTCAACTGCTCTTTATTAAATACATAATTTTGCTTTCCAGCTGGGGGACCCCGAAGGGAAGGTTGTAACTGGTGAGATATTTCACGTGGTCGGCAATGACTTGTACATTGATTTCGGATGGAAGTTTCACTGCGTTTGTCAGAAACCTATCAAGAATGGACAGTACGTGTGCCTGAATCCGTTCCTTTTCAAACTATAGGCCCGTTTATTTTAACTGAACTCCTTGCACAGTTCATCTTTCCTCTTTTTCTTTTCACGTTGAAGAGAAAAAGAGAAAAGATGAACTGTGCATGAAGTTTAGCCAAAATAAACAAGCCTAACATCTTGTTCAATGATATTTATTGTATTTCAAAGGCTAATGCTATCTTTAATATTATTCATTAATTTTGTTCTTTATTTCAGATACTATGTGAGAGGATCAAGGGTTCGGTTAAGAGTAAAAGACTTGGAGCTTTCCTCCAAGTTCTTAGGTGCCGCGACGGATATAACTCTTCTCGAAGCAGATTGCACTTTGATCGGCTTGATATCGTCACCGTTACAAACAACGGAACAAAAAGCAAGGACGACCAGAAGGCCGAGAATACAGGACCTTTAATAATGTTAATTTTGTAATATCTATGTTAAATAAACTGTACGATATGTACGCATATAATATATATGCATATTGCATATGCATATAAATGATCAATATCTCCTTTAAAACAACGCGAAACAATGCAAGTTGTACGTCATCGTTCGCAATCTGAATTCCTAATTTCTTGAGAACAGGATTGTTGCTCTAAAAACAAGCCACATAACTCGTATCCAGAAATACATATGCATATCCTGCTATATTTTTTGTTATACTTTCTGTCAAGTTAATTAAGGCAATTACCGATAAAAAATAATATATAACTTCTTCTCATACAAGACTTACATAAAATTAATATATATTATATGTTAAAGTAATATATATAATTCATACTATTTCATATACAACTCATGTATATATGTATTATTTTTATTGATTTCGCATGAAAGACTTTTTGCATTTCCGACAAATTCAAACGTGGCGGGCATCAGTACTATTTAAGTCGGTATTATCAGCTGCGATTGGTAAACGCGTGCCCCCACGTGACGTTACCGACGCGTGGAAAGCTTTAAAGTCTCGCGAGTGCTCGCGAGAGGTCAGTCTCGCTCGATCGTCGTCTCGATATACTCCTGCTGATCGCGACCGACGGTTTTCCTTCCCGTACTCCGCCGCAGTCCGCACGTTTTCCTTTCGCTCTCGTTCTCTCCGCCTGCACGCGAGGGACAAACGCGCGAGTGGCTTGGAGTGGCTCAAGTGACAGTGACAGTTTTCCGTGGCGTGCGACTTGTGCCCCGTCGCCTGGCCGTCGCCTGGCCGTCGCCGTTTTTTTAACGGCCCGACCGAGAGCCGAGGGACCGATAACCTAATTCGCCTGACGAGATTACGTGGACGGTTGCTTAATTCGCCCGTAGGACGTAGGACACACGGTGAGTACCGTGGCCGCTGCCTGGCCGAGGAGTCGTTCTTCCCGCGACTCCTGCGAGAGCGCGACGAAGCGTCTCCCGTCTTCATTCCCCTTTTTTGCGCGTCGCTCACCCAGCTTACCTTGTCCGCGATGCTCAAATCATCTTCGATCGGGACACGCGCGAGTTAATTGGAGTTAATCGCGTGCGTCAATCGTGTCGGGGAGACGGGGAATCCTATTTCGCACGGAGCTTTGACGGACTCGCGACGTATTGTCTGCGCCGAGCGTGTATGTAAATTATTTATGAAGGACCTATCTGTATGCTCGTAAGTAATCGAGATTTTATCTGTCAGCGAGTTACAAAGGTTAATTCCTGTCGCCGATCATAAAATTTAATTTTCTTGCATACAATTTGTTACATAAACATGTGTTTTTTGTTGTTGTCAGCGATTTGGTTGAATTTTATGAGAAGGAGAATTTGAAATTCGAAAAAGCTTGTTATTTGAAATTCAGATGACGCACGTTAAAAAGTCTGATGACTGGTAATGAGCCAGATAACCGTTAATAAATCATAAGCTAAGTTTATCATTTAATTTTGTTTTTTTTTTCTTCATAAAATTCTACAAAGCCAATAATATGCGTGTACTTTTTACTGCCAATTTTCTTTTAAATAATTTTTTGCAAAAATTTTATGATAGGTTCTATATTATATTTAGGGTATATTTTATAGATACCTATATAATATTCCATATATAACATAGATGATAACATAAATTTATATTTATCAATTATAAATAATATTTATAATTATTTATAAAAATGTATCAATTTTATTTGTCTATATATATATAAACAAATGTAGAATAGATTAGCATATACTTTTATTAAATTTTCTTTTACAATAATAATTTAAGAAATATATATAAAATACTCAAAATATAATACAGATATCATAATTTTCACAAAGAATTATTTAAAGGAAAATTTTATAGTAAAAGAATATAGCGTTACAAATTTTGTAGAATTTTCTAAGAAAAAGCATTAAAATAAATGAATTAAATTTAAATAAGATTAATTTAATTAAATTATATAACATATTAATATGATTTTATTATCTTATTTCAACTTTAGAACAAGCAAGGAGAGTATTCACTTTTATTATATCCGTATTGCACATACTTAGTTTATTGTTTCTTTCTTATCCGATCAGAAACAAGCGTGC
Source organism: Temnothorax curvispinosus (assembly GCF_003070985.1). Lineage (NCBI taxonomy): Eukaryota > Metazoa > Arthropoda > Insecta > Hymenoptera > Formicidae > Temnothorax > Temnothorax curvispinosus. The sequence goes on along the minus strand of NW_020218617.1, from coordinate 87,068 downwards.
GATCGTATAGATGCTCCGGGAAAATCACGACGCGGAAACATTTCAGCGAAAGGAAATTTATCTGTAACGGGTTCCGTATAATAAGCTCGCGTTTCGCCTATCAATTAAAAACGCATTACAATTTCATGGAGGCTCCTTTTAAAATCTGACTCAGTGTGCGCTAATGAAGTACGTAGTTTTCCATTTCCTAGCGGAAGCATTAAATTACGCGGAAACGGCGGAGATTGAAACAATAATCCATTTTTCGCTTGGCAACGATATGATATTTGAGAAAGAGAAATTATCCTTTTGTAAAAGATTTTCTGTTGATTTATAATTTTTTTCTAAAATAATTATACGTAAATACGCAGAAATATGAGAGAGCCTGCATTTAAAATTTGATGGATATCATTTAATAATACGTATTGTACATTATATGAAAAATTATCGATTTTAATTACTAAAATATCTACTTTGCTCGATAGTTCAATTTCTTCTAAAGTCGAAAAAATTTACAGATGAAACGGTGGGAAGACTCTCTCTGAGATACTCTTTATGTAGCTTATTATTAATTGCTTATCGCATCACGTTAATGCAGATTATGTTTCAGGCGCAGCAGCATAAATGAATTCGCGCTTATCAAACGGATCGGCTTTAGAACTAAGATATCGTAATCTCTCTGTCCAAGGTATTACGAGGCATGAGCGTGCACTCGGGATCCTAGGCTTTCTACGTACGGCTCCGCTGGCAAATATATATCGTGCCTCTGTTACTTAACATCCGCCCAACTTTCTATTCGCGCGCCAGCGCATAAATGTGTGCTCGTTCGTTATTTACGTTTAAATATTATATTGCGAGTCTCGTTACGTGCCGCGATGATCTTTTTATCTTGACACCCTGCAATTTTCCACGTTTCCCAGACCTTTTCGTTTTACGTTACGTAGACAGAGTCTCCTGACGTAATATCACTCTGAATCCTGAAATCAAAGCATATATAAAGTCTTCTGTATTTATATCTGCAGATAATTGTGTCACACTTTCTTCTTGTAAAAAAATGCGGAACCTCCTGTTTCCTGAACATCTTAATTGTCAGTAATTATTATCTTTGAGCAAAGAAATTTTTTAAAGCGCAATTTTTATTTGATGTTAAATGACAAGACTCGCTGACGTTTAGATTTTATGTTTTAAAATGAAATAATAAAAACGTTATTTTCTCAATATTTGAAGATATTTAACATCGCGAGTATTGCGCGAAAAGATTTGACTTTGATAATAAAGCTCTTTAGCGGCATAATAATAACGTAATTGCAATAGTTATGAGCCTTAATTTATGCGATCGATTGACCTTGTTATATTGTTGTGTTACTTGCATAAACGTGTGTATATAAAGTCGATGAAATACCGCGAAATATGCATTTCCTTATGTATAAATCTTCCGAGAAACTCGTTTAAACGCATCAACGTTAACATGTCCAGTTATACATATGCGGGGAAAAAAAAGTAATATGATCATATGCACTGAAGAAATTATGGGCGACCATGATGCTTGACAATTCCATTCGGTTTTTTGCGGATGAAGTCATACTTAATAAATTTGCGCAGCTTTGTGACATGCTTGCGTGGCATTTTATTGCAAACATAAAGACGTTTAGCGAGAGATAAAGTATGCTATTTAATATTATCCTCGCGTATCTTTTTGCGACGCATGTAGAAACTAAAGAAACAATGGATCGGTCGATTTCTCCATTTATTACAATTATACGAAAACGAATCGTGAAATTTATAAAACTGTTTATTCAATATCTAGCTACACCGTTAATTTTTATATCGCGTAGAATTTCAATTGCGTGATGATACATGTTTACCTAGTGATAAATAGAAAGACAGATTGCTATTTATATTTATATAAATTTCATAAATTACAACGGCAAAGAGAACCAAATTATAAACTGATGAAAAATTTCAAATTACTTTTAATTTTATGAAGAAAAATAATTTATATAGCTTTGGTGTTTTAATGTATATTAGCATTTTGATGTAATATTATTGTTAACTGAAATTTTGTCACTTTTTTAGGAAAAAATGGAGAAGAACGTGGGTTTTACTGCGGCCCAACCTTCGGCTCCTCTACCATTGGCTCCGCCGTCTTATGAGGAAGCCATAGCTAACGCAGGAGGAGCACCTACGCACCCTCCAGTTGTCTCCACACCGTATCCCCTGGGAACTGCGCCAGTGCAAATGCCCATGCCATGTAATGTCTTGATGCACAAAGCGGATTTGATAACGCTTTTCGATAATGTAAAATTAAATTGAAACGTAAAACTCACATTCCAAAACTTGTACACGGAAAAAATGATGTATCAATAAGCATGATTTTTTGTCACATCAACAGCAGTTGATGTTGCATCAATCAGTGATTGATGCAACATCAATTTTAATGAACAAAAAACATCAGATAATTATTTTAATAATTTAAATATTTGGTCCAATTGAATTAACTATTTATACTTGTGGCAGCCCGTGTGACGTTGACGTTTAATTGAAGCAACTTAATTTTTTTTTCGTGTAGTAAAATAAGAAAATGTCTCTTATCTGCAAAAAGAATCAGTTGCTCGTACATATTTTTTACTTATTTCTTTTATATATAAGTTGCTGATTTCAATTATTTTTTTCCAACGATAAAAGAAAAGCAATATGTGTATAGGATAGAGTAAATCTTATATATAAACCTTATTTTAGACCATCAACCACCAAATCAAACGACGATACCTACGCCGTCAGTTTATCCCGGCTCTAGCCACTCAACATCGCAGCCGCGTTTCAATCCCGAGTTAAATTCCGTGCCGCAGACGGAAGTACGGGTCATGCAACACCATACAGTGTATGCCATAGGACCGAATGCAGTGAAAATGACCTGTCCGACGTGTCGCGCCGATATTAAAACTACCACAATATCGGATCATCAGCCGAGTGCTCACATTTGCTGCATCGTACTCTGCTTACTTGGGTGAGTGATAAAACTTGTTTTGCACATACTTGGAATTCGCGGATATTATATCGGTCGTATCCCCAATGAAGTTTTTTATTCCTGCGATTATGTGTATGCATTCATTTTTCTTAAATTTATTTATTTGTTTAGAAATATATATAGATTGCAGGGTAACATTTGCAAGGTAACGTTATTTGTTATGTAAATCGAATATGATATAAGAGATAACTTTAGTTGTTGCCAATTTTCTTATAATAGCTTTGATTTTCTTGTAAATAGCTTAGATAGATTTCGGGTTCTTTCATTTCAGATGCTGCCTCTGCTCATGCCTGCCATATTGCATGAACGCTTTCATGAGCGTTCATCACTTCTGTCCAAACTGCAAAAATTACATCGGCACGTGGAAAGGTTGATTTTACAATTGCGCACCCGTAGGTTCCAACCCTCCCGCGTATCGAGACGCTCTACAATTCTATTAAGACCTCGATATTCTTCGTTTATTACACATTAAAGACTACAGAAAAGAAGGATTATCGAAAACGTAAGTTACAAATTATATGCTTGAATCTTCAAACTTAAAAAGGTAATTGCGTTACAATACGCAAATGATTTATCAATCAAGTCCTGGTTGATCTAATGTGTCGTATGAATCATAGATATAGACGAGTAAACATTGATATCACAAATATCACAGACTTTTATATAATATAGATAATGTACTAGATTGTTAGTGTACGTGAGGTACTTATGCAATTGTAAAGCAAGAAGTGATACAAAGTGTGATTATAAGGAAAGAGTTACCGATGTACTTCGCAAAAGACAGATATTCTGATTTATATGCGAAAAAAATTAGTATTTCTTTTTTATTAAAGAAGTTCTTGTGAACAAATTTGTAAAAAAGAAATTTTGATTAATTTTTTTGCATATACATGTGATCACATTTTGCTTTTCTAAAATATGATGAAATCCTCATTATCTTTTTGTTTAATCTTTTTTTCATAAGAACTTTATAGAATATTTAGTAAAATATTTTTTAGTTATATATAAAATTAATATTTTCCAATATTTAAATATTAAATTTGTGCAGTTTTTTGGCGAAATCACTTAAATTTTTTATTTTGAATATCATCATTAACGGTCTAGTATATTATATAGAAGTCTTATTGCAACTCTTAGAATTTCAATGTAAAACAAAAATTATATATGCGATTTTATCGCTGGAAAGTTGGACACGAGAATTCTTTTGGACACTTTCACTGCTTTGCGTTAAATACATAAATATTTAAATCGATTTTCTTTATGTCTCGAGAATATTTTTTAAATAGCTATTTTACGTAGTAGTAATTTTACATACACTTCATACATATAAGTGAGTTTAATTATATTACTTCTTATGATGTTCATGATTATAAACGAAGTGGAGAACAGGAAATAACGTGAAAGCTGCATTGTCTCGTGTCCAGAGTAATACTCTCGTGTTGTTTTATTTTTGTATTGCCAACTTTGCGAAGAATAGTATTTACGAAGAGTATATATAATCTTATTTTTTCTCTTTGTGAAACTTGATATGCGGGAGCACAAGCATGTATATCTAAGCGTGCCTCCGCGGATTTAACTGAATAGATATTATATAAGCGTATTATAAAGAAGAGCGTATATTTTTGCGTACTATGAAAGAGGATTTGCAAACATCTAGCGTAATAAGAATGTATAAGTTAATTTCAATTTTATTAAGAAATTATTTATATTTATGCATACAATATCATCGAGATAAAACTGATAAGCACTAGGGCAGCAGAAGAGAGATTTCACGAAAGGAAGTTCCGTGTCTTGCGGCATTATAATCTGTTGTATTCCATTCTCTCTTTACTCCAAGTTAGATTGAGAAGTATAGTCTCGGATAATCTAATATTTCTCGGTGCCGGACCGAACTTTCTCTGGCTTATGTTATTTAAGTTTTAGTAACTATTCCATCATGTTGTATCAAAAGCTCCACGAGTTCTCAAACTTTTCCATTCTTACGTTATCTTATGATACTTCGGAAATCCTAGCAGTCTTCCATGCTTTACTGAAAAACCATCCTTCAACCTTTACTACCTGCTTTTAAACGGATTAATGTATGATTCGAATTTCTCATATTGATTATTGACAGACTTTTTCATACTTCCTTAAAAACTTTTTTATGTTCTTCCATCTATATATATTCTCTCGTTAACAAAAAGCATCTTCTTGTTTGAGATAGCTTATACAATCAACGAGCAAAAACGAAATGTATTCCTCTCTCTAATCTTTCTTTTTCTCTATTTGCTTCATTTATCGATTATAGTTACATTTAAGAATAGTTATCGGTTCTACGAAATCGCAAGTTATACATGTTTTAATAGTTATTTTTTACATACTCTAACTGTAAGGATAATATATTCTTGATAATTTTTCCTGTCCGAAGACATTATGAAGATATAATAAGTCTATGATTTTGTTATTTAATTTGGTTTTAATAATAACATGTTTATATTCATATTAAGACTACAGATAGATTTGTGCTGGAAACAAATTTATAATGGCGTAAAGTCTTATTAAAACGTCAGGGACTGTGAAGAAAGCATTTGTCGATTACAAATTTCGTATTTCAACTTCCATGATAAGTCAGATAAGTAAAACAGATTGACCTATGCATTATTCTTATTTTACACATGACATAATTCTGTTCACATATCAATCCAGATAGCCGAATAAACAACATTCCAGAACGAGCAAGTTTGATGAGGAGCTCAAAAAATATATAGCGGTATTTCTCATTCGCTTGAATTTCTCATTTTATATCTTTCATCTTTTATTTCTCTAAAGTTTTATAGCTATAGAAAGAGAAATTTGTTTTTCAAGTAGTATTAAATTAGTATTACAGTCTATAGTATTATATTAAGATAATATTCTTCCTAAACAATGAGAGTTTTTTTATCAAATACATGCTAATATATTTTTTTAAAATTATTTTTGAGCGATAACATTTCACAAATATTATAAAATGAGCAATGCTTTGTTAATTGAGGAACACTGCTTTGTGTGTGTAGAAATTCACAAACTAAAAAATAGATGTATAACTTAAATAGTACTTTTTATATCATTTCTCCGTTGTCTTCATAATAATAATTGTTGATAAGTTTATACTTAGTTAATTAGGAATTAACAACCAATGACAGCAGCTATTTAATTAAACCACAGGCGATTAACCTTACATTCGGATACACCACTATTTAGCCGACCATTTTTTGAAGTTTAAGATTTATTCACCAAATAATGTTTCATTTTCATTTCACGCAGTTTCAGAGAAACAGAATCCTATAATTTTAGATAAATTATGTATCAAATAATAGCGTTGGGAAAAGATTTTATACAATGCAATTTTTTACACAGCATTATATTTTTCCCTCTATTTTTAGGATGTATTTTATTTTTACTAAATTATTTGTGTGGTTTTAAATGATAGCTCATGTACATTTTATTATTTGTTGCGATGACGCTGCATTTGTTAAGAATATATCTTCTATGGTGCCAGAGGATGAGAACGGTAAAATACAGTATAAATACATTAAAAGTAAAGTAATTATTAACCATTATTCTTGATATCCTTGGTTATTCAGTGCTTTATAATTTTTTATATTTGAAAAAACTTTTTACTTTGAAGAAATGTAGTACTGGAAAAAAACTTAGAACTTGCAACAAATGTTTGGCAACGTAAAAAGTGAAAAAATTTGAAACTTTGTAGAGAAAAGTAAGTTGGATAGAATAATAATAACAAAGCAATTTTTCTTTTTTCTTTGAGGAAGTAATTGACATGTTCTTAAATCTTTTTACTGTAGATCTTGACCTGCATAATCAAGATTTTCATCTTTCTTCTCT
>NW_020218617.1:69520-80100 GCF_003070985.1 Temnothorax curvispinosus | reverse complement strand
ATATATATATATATATATATATATATATATATATATATATATATAAATTCTGTTTTTCTTTTTAAATTTATTATATTAATTAATATTTTTTTACATCTTAAATTTTGCGTAGAACAATACAGCGAGCCTTGCTATTTCAAATGTACCCATTTTCTAATTTCTTCGTATACAATTATGATCTTCCTTAACTAGCTCTTGTTCCTGTAACTTCTTTTTAATTCACTTTGAACACTTGATGAACTTTATTATAATATTTCTGTTCCAAATTTTAAAATTTTTTTTATTGCTGAACATTTCTTGCAGTTGTAGTGCATTTCTAATATAAATCTAGAAGTCAAACGTTCTTACAAGTCAATATGTTCTGGTTATTTAATTATATAATTAAACAAATAATTTAAATAGAAAATTAAATAATTAGAACTAGGAGCGTTTAATTTTCAAAGATTTATATTGAATTTTTGTTAAATTATTAGAACACCAATTAAATCATGATTTTTGTCAATTTGTTGTTTTGATTAACTAAATAATGATTTTTATTAATTAAATAATTTTGACTTTCCATGTGTTCTTTAGTCTTAATCAGCGTGTAACATACTTCTGCGTTTGTTATCGCCTGAAATCTTTCACTGTTCTGATAATTCCTTCACTTACCTCATAAACGAGTATATCATTTTATATTCAAGCACTAAGGTACTAAACTAGTCTGCGTAGAAATGTATTTTGTCCTATATACTTTCCGTTTGTTTCACACGTATTTACGTAAATATTGTATCATACAACTTTTGTATAATATATGAAATAATAAAATATATATTCAGTTAAGCGCGTTCGTATTTCCCTAATTGAGGTAGGTATGTCGCATGCGCGTAATGTAATTTAAGAAAGAGACTTAATTAACTTTTGATTTTTATAATTTTTATTTTTGCTTTTAATACGTACATCAGTATATCGAACAAACTCGAGTATATATATATGTTCTCGTAATGAAAAAAGTTCTGTTAATAATTTATCGAAAAACTAAGCTACGTATATGAATTGATTGCTCTTCGGGAAGATATTAATTGGAGCATGAAACTTGTCCTATATATAGTTAGATTTTGGTGTGCGCGGATAAGATACCACCGTTATATAATCGTCTGTGTAACCAACGTTACCAAAAGTTTTATAAATGATACCTATCGCGAGTCGTCTTCTGCTGTAACATTGCGAACATCAATAGACGTTATCAAAGAACGAGTCGCGCACTAACTGCGCGTATAATAGTAGATACAAATACAATTTGTTTCGGGAATATAATCGTGTTGTAATCGTCGCTCACAAGGCAAGCCAGCGAATTGTCTGTTTCAGAATGAAATCACGTTTATATCATTAGGCCAGTTCCTAGAACCGAATAGACTAGCGTGGTAACTATATTTCATATATATGCCTTAAAATTGAGATTCGTAATTTATCTAGATAATAATTTGAATGTTTGAGTACGAATCGTAATGTATATATAATGAACGATCGCGAGCTGCATTTCGCGTTTGGAGGATGTTTCTTCGGTTCCACGGCACGGCCATGACCTATCACAACTTGGCTGTATTCGGAAAGACAGTTCGCCGCTTCCCTTCACGTTGATAATACGTTAGAAACACATCGCTCGTGCCCTGACGAATACGCCTACAATACGATAGTCTTCAGCAGCTCCTGGCCCTGCGGCAGGAATTGCTGTTGAGCAACAGAAGAATATTCCATATCGATCGGCTTCGTGTTGTCGTAGAGCGCCGGTGCTTCGCATAGAATCATGAAGGTTCCGGCTATCGAAGCTATCGTGAACATCCACAGGAAGAGGCGATCGAGGACCATCGCGACGAAACCCCAATCTTGATCCTCCTGCGATGACATAATGGAGAACATAGTAATCAATATGTAGGACGATGTATTCAAACGAGTACACGGGAATATGTATCTATTGCAGAGAGCATGAATGATTTTGAACGAATTTTTCCTCTATTAAAATTGATTCTTTTAGTTCCATATACACCTCGATTTTATCCGTAATACTTTCGTATTTTTAAAAGCAACAGAATGTATGCTTTCTTTCAGATGTTTGCATTATAATTATACTTTTTAGTTCTACCCTTTTTTTTATTTGTGTTACCAGATTTCTGAAAGTGCTTACCGCATTGAATTCGTCCTGGCGTTGTATGTGGTGCTGGATGAACATGACATTGTGCAAAGCCTTTTCCAGCTCGAAAGGATATTTCTTCCTTGGCGTTACATCGCTCAATGACTCGTCAAGACCGGACATGACCGTTGGAAGTCCATTGTATGCTAAACTGCCGACTAGGAATCGATTATGGGCAGTTGTCGTATGTAAACCGTTGCAACCTGAAATAGCGATAACTATATATAATCATTTCTTTACAATATACAATGTGGGAAAGTATATAAACACCTTATTGCGTCTGGTTGGTATTTTTCTTCTAATATGCGAGTAATTTTGATTAATACATTAAAAGGTATAAAATGCACAATATATGTATAACAAAGGATCTATTACAGCAATTTGAAAAGATCGTACCATCGATTCGTTGATGACGGGCCGAATCCGGCGAAGATATTATCGATGATTGCGCCGCAGCCGCGATAGCAGCATTGAACTTGCTTTTTTTTCCCGATTTTCCTCTTCCGTGTATCTTGTGCGCGGCAAGATCGTTGAGAAGATCGTCGGGCACTCTCATCAGAAGCAGCTTCGGCAATTTTCTGATGAAGATCCTTCTTACCCAAGGTGGCATCTTATGGGTGCTCGGTTTGCGGTAGTGCACGTTGAGAATAACGATCGTTATCACGACCGAAAATCCGACTAGGATCATCGTGAAGAGTAGATACTTGCCGAGTAATGGTAGCGCCAGCGACGTGGATGGTATAATCTCGGATATCAGTAGGAAGAACATGGTCTGGGATAGCAAGATGTTGATGCAGAGCGCGATCTTCTCTCCAGAATCGGCCGGCAAGTAGAAGGCCAGAACCGATAGGTAAGAGATGCTGACGCACGGCACTATAAGATTCACCGTGTAGAACAGTGTTTTCCGACGCAAAGTTATGTTGAAGAAAATATCGGGATACGGCTCGAGGCAACACGGGTAGTACTTTTTGTGACGTTCCGCCGGAACACCCAATATATCCCATTCCACACTTGGATAATATTCTCGCAGGTCGATACCTACTTCGACCTTGTCGCCCACGTTTTGATTAATATGCTTTAAGTCGATCTGAGGAAAATATTTTTAAATGAGTGACGCACTAGAGATTCATTTTTTACATGAATAGAAAAAAATTTACGAAGGACTGTCGACCTTGAAGTTAAAATAATGACGAGTTAATAAAAGGCACTGAGAGTACAACGTGGTTATTGGTGCGTGAGTTATCGGAAAAACAATATTTAATTATTATTGACAAATACATACAAATATAAATTCAAAAGTGTAATTTTAACTCCGCTTTGAGCTACCTACATGAATTTTTTAATTGATATGCTTTGTCTTCTAAAATATTATACATAATTAATGATTGTCGTGTACATGCGTGCACAACGATATTGTTTGTATAATTGTATGTATCCGTGCGAATCTATGAGTGTATATGATTACAAACTCTATGTACAGCTTTTAATTTTCATAATTTCCTTTCTATACATGGTAAAATTAATCAGGGATCTGATTAACAATGTTGTAATTACCTTGTATTTGTTGTGTCAAGATATTAGATTTACTTACTTGGAAGCCATCGTACGTCCACGAGCCGAATTTCATGAAACAGGTCTGCTGATCGAAGGGAAAGTATCTAACGTCTATTTCGCAGGAAGATTTAAAAATTGCCGGAGGAGTCCAAAGCACCCTCCCAGTGTAATGCAGAATGGCCTTAGTCATTGTTGTCACGCCATATTCTCCATCTGCACTGAAAATAAAGGTTCGTTGTTTCGAATTAATGCGTTTATAAATTTTTAATGTGGATATAAATTCACAATATTCGCATGAAGAATCAATAAAGCTAGGAATGCAATTTGCAGTACATCACGCTTATATTTTTTGATCGCGATAATCGTAAAAGAAATAAAGAGATACTAGAGCACGCAGCATCACGTACTTGTTATAAAGTACGATGTCGGGCAGCCATATATGCTCGCTGGGCACGTAGAGTTCAGTGACACCTCCGTATTCTAAGGGATCCCACTGGAATTTATGGTCCTGCCATTCCTGAAATTATTAATTCAGCTTCGGTCATGTTGGTCTTTTGACTCGCAACCTCAACACCAATCAAAAGTCACTGGAATTTTCTCATATAACTTAACACTTACGTGCTCTAACCAGACGTTCGTCGTTAGGATTTGATCCTTTAAATTCTGTAAATGACGAGCAGGTTTTATTAAAGGTGTACAGAAAGCCCCTTATCAGTTGTACATGTAATTTATGTATATGTTGCATATAAACTTATTAATACAATTTTCGGTAACGGCAAAATTATATCTGTAGCGCTACGTACGAGATCTATCAACTGTGAGAGACGGAGCCCTAGTTTCACAATAACAGTATCAGTATTGTTGGATACTGGTCGAATCAGCCGATTATAATTTGAGAGCAGATCATCGTAAAGTCTCTTAGCGTCTGGATTGCTGTAGCAGATCCCCACCGAGAGGATCAGGATGATTAAAGAGAACATCATTTTGCCTTGCGATCAAACGTACGATTAAATAAGGCTCATCAAATGCATCCTGCACAAAAATATTAAGAAACCGACATGTGATTATCCGATTTATTTCGTAGATTTATCTGAGATAAATCTTGAAATATCTGAGAACGTTATTATCTAAAAAATGAACAAATTTAATATTTTGAAAATTATATAATATATGTACATAAATATTCATTATAATAGTGCAAATTTTTTTTCTATTTTTCTGTTGTATATTTTTTTATATTCCTTAAATTGACATAAAATAATTTGTTGGCCAGAAAATAAGCGAAATATTAAATAAGAATTTTTATATTCGGGATTGTGCTCTACACTTTTGTGATTTTTTTTAAATCTAACTTATGTCGTTAATACTTTTCTCGACTGTCTCAGCTGAAGCTACGATTTAATTTAATTAGTATTTAAAATGCTATGTCGATGGCTTAAGTGAGCTTTGCGAGTTGTTAGTTGTAGACTTATGAACCTGTTGCATTAAGCACAGCCGTCTGTCCGTATTAATTTTTACGAAAAATATTTTAGTGTATCAAACCTTGAGATATTAATAGCAAAATGAAGTTTGCGAGCTTATCGATAACAGACTCGTAATAATTTCGTGCTCCAGAGTGTTTCGAGCAGCACAATTTTTTCTTGCTAGAATCATACATAACATACATTCATATAACTCACAGATCGTATTAATATTCGTTGCGTTGCAAAAAATTTTAGATATATAAATACATTCGTTAACGTGAAAGCTTAAAAGGTACATTATCTCTACAAAGTGATATTTCAACAAATAATTAGCATAATACTATTATTTTTCACTTTAACATAAATTTGAATGATCCTTTCCATGGCGCAATTGTCGCTCTTACACTATAATTATCCACAGAAACTATTATTTTAAAACGAAAACTATTCCGAAAACTGCTTACTGCGTCTATATTTTGTCAATGTTTATCGATTTCGTTCACCGAACACCTATTTATAAGTATCGAAGTATCGCCGGAGATATGTATATGTGTATCGAGCGTAATCTAAATGATCGTGGCATACTTGCGCTTCGGCCTCCTTGGACTCCCCGTTTACTCGTTCTCTAAATACGGTGCTTTTATCCCGTGCCCTTCTTGTGTATCATAATCTACCGTAAATCCGGGATTACGTTCGATCTCCGGCGCGCGCTTATCAAACGGCGATACCCCGGGCGGACTCCGGTCCGGCTCTCATTACTCGCGCGGATCGTTCCGCTCGCGAAACGCCGGAAGAACGTCGAGCAGAAATGACATTATGTACAGCCGCTGGACCACTGGGATGCTGGTACGTGCATCTGAAATTCGCAGGATCAATACACCATTGCGCATGTACCAGCGTGGTCTGTTCTGCCTCTGCGCGGTGCGAGAGCATCCTTGTCGCGCAAACTCGTCGATTTCTACTGCGTCGCCTCGCAGTGGAAAAAGACGGACGCGTCGACCGGGCCTCGGCGTACTTTCCTGGGCGTACTACGCCCTTTCCCGGCGAATGTCATAGCTCTCTCTCTCATATTTACATTACTTTCATGTTTTATGTTTATTATTTAACAAGAGCTATAGCCGGAACGAACATTTAATTCAGAAAATGCTTCATGAGAAAACGAGAGAATTATCTTTCGTCATTTCACTAATTTGATTTTTATGAAGAAGGAGTTTATTTCCGCGGTAATTCTACTTGGTAATTTGACTAACTCGTTACTTTCGTGTCAGTTTCGTTTTTTTTTAAAGCTGTACATATATGTATGAAAGCTCGATGATAAACCGGTTTATTTTCTCGAGAATTGCAGTTAGCGCAAATTCACTCTGGAGTGTCAGGGTCAGTGGTAACTAGTAGTTTCCTCTCCTGCGTGCCTCTGTGTGTGTGTGTGTGTGTGTGTGTGTGTGTGTACATTGTATACATTTACATTTCACTTTGCGATCTTTCTTATTTGTGAACATTAACATTGTTTTAAATTGTCTGTGATGTTCAAATACGACTCCACTTCTACTTTCTCGTTATGTAATTTTGTGAAATTTACTTTGCTTATAAAGTAAGCATTTTTAGGCGTAAATTTCTTAAGTAAGTGGGAAGGAAGATGAAACCTTTCGTCACGCCCTACCCACAATTTGCAAAATACTTTGTTGTATCTTATAGTCAATTAATTATTATAATCTATCAATTATTACGATCGCGTATCTTAATAACTGAACATACACCGATAATAAAGCATGTTACTGGCTTGTGTTTCATACGAACTTTACATAATGAAATCATTGTGTCGAGTGCTCCTGCGCAGCTAGACATTTAGCATTCTTCTTTATGGCGAGGGGTGAGAGACAATGTACATTACAGCACTTTATTCTTATGCGTAGGCCATTCTCCTGCGCTACCTCCCGCATCCACCTCGCGTTATTCTGCTTCCCGAGCTCTATGATAAACGTGACTGTTTTTCCGCATTTCCCTCCTCTCTCGCCCCTCGCTCTCCGTCGGTGAACCACCAGCGAGAAAACTGCAACCGCCGCTCTCAAGAGTACAATGTCTTAGGGTCGGATAGGGTCGCGTGTCTCGTATACGTGTCTCATACTTGCACGGACGGGTATATACGGATGTGGGTCGCATCGAATGATCTCGCAGGATATCTTGCGTGCGTGCACGTGTAGCATGAGGAATTCGTATTCGTATTCCGCATCCTTTACTTGACACATCGTTTTCCCTCGCTTCGCGCAATTGTTCTCGCTCAACAACTCGTTACATTGCGCCCGCGACACGTCTTCTGATCACGCGCAAGTCTTCTGATTTAAATATTTGGCCGACGTCACTCGACCAAACGACCACTGTATCCCAAAGCTCGTTGCCTCGAGGGAGCATCCAAAATTGCGCCATTTACTCCGTTCACTCCTTAATTGCGGCAAAGTTAGTCGAGCGTGTTTGAAGTTTCCGACGACACGACAGCGATCGGTTTTGTTCTTCCGCGCGTGTGTAATGGAAGACAGTTATCCGATGTTCGGCAACTACTCTTGGTAAAGTGAGCCCGCGAGGACCCGTAGGTCCCTCGCCCTTTTCCCCTTGTATCATGCCATGATGCCACGAATTATTAATCAGACTACCCGTTGCGTAGAATCTGGCGTCAGGCAGACGCGGTCTTCCTTAATCACGGCGAAAGTTGTACCGGCGCGTGTTTGAAATTTCCGACAAATTTCTAAGCACCGTGGCACGAAGATAGGGTAGACTCGCGTGAGAAAACGCAAGACAGAGAGAGAGAGAGAGAGACAAGAGAGTTAGAGAGATACGGTCGCGATACGAGGAAACGGAGAGAGAGTCGGCGTGCAATCTGGACATAATCGCAGGCTGGCAGAGACAGTTACGTCGAGGATGGTTGGTCTTCGGGACGTGCCGGTAATTAATGTGGCCTCACGTATCGGACGATCTCCCATCCTTCGGCGTGCGCGACTCGCTTTCGCCAGTTTCACCTCCCTCCGTGCCGTCGGAGGGAAAACTTTCAGGACTGCGAGATAAACCGAAACCCCATTATAGTTCGCTGTTAGATTCTGCCCCGTTGTGGCCCCGAACAGTCAGTGGTAGTAGCACGAGATCTCCGCTCTATCTCCGTTCCAACGACTGTTCGTATCCGCCGTTCGCCGACCTCCTCTTCGGGGGTCCACCTTTAACCCCAAGATAATGGGGCTGGAGCGGTGTTGGAGTTTAAATGAGTGTGTTTGCTTATTCTCTCTCTGTAAATTATGGCGATCCCTTTCGGGACCCATTACTATATATACGTGTACAAGCGGCATTCAGAAGGTGCGACGTCGTCACGTATCACGCTTGGCTGATTATTGTGCAGCATCCGTTAAAATAGCGTCTTCATGCCCCTTCTTCTGTACGATGTGCAATATGTGTCACGCGCCGATATTTTTATTCATTTCTTTGCGCAGCCGATTAGCTCATCTCTTTCTGTTCGATGTTGAATTTACGATCAACGGGGAGTATAATTATCCGCCCCTTGTGCAAATATCCAGTTAATAACGAGGAAAAGAGCGTATTGTTAATTTTTATGGTCGTACGGTATCGTTAATGTTGTTTTAACACGAGATTCTCGTTTAAATAACCAATGAGACAACTTCAGATTTCAAATGTAATAGATTCGACTTTAATTGAGGTATATATTTTATACGCGAATGCGATCGAGTTTAAGAAATATATCTTTGCCCGAAGTATTTCCGAGAGCCGCGTATGAAACTGTCGTAAGATCGAAATGGAGTACACGAGAAGAAATGTAAACTCTTTTACGTTTTTTATTGTGAGCAGTTACACAGTTTCGCAGTAGTAGAATCGACCATTTAGCCGCCGCCATCGCCGTCAAAAACAGGCCAACAGCAATAGCTATGTACTTCCCAAGACGCTTGTGCGGCATCGAGTTACACCTTTGCAACTTTATTACGCATACTTCGCTTACGACGGCGACACATCGTGCAGACATCAGCGAGTATTACGTCGTAATATCCGGAATTGAAACTGCCGGACCCGCCTCGTGCCTTTCAATGCTGAATGGGGGCAACTACCGACGGTTGAAGTAGTTACTTCTGCTTAATGTCGGCACCCTTACAAAGTTAGCAATTTAGCATCTCGCTTTCAGAATTGCGATATAACTGATAGAATTATTCTTTGAACAAGAACATCTGCAGGCTCTTTCACAAAGAGTTCCAGAATTACCGATTTATTTCGAAAAGAGTTCTGGCGAGTAAATGCAAAGAAAATTGAGTTTGAAAAAATAACTCGTTTAGCTTTACGTTCTCAAAATTGCTAAAGATCTTTCTGTTTCAATCAAGATTGATAAGTCATATAATATTTTTTGATGAACTCTTAGGATATACTATTTAGAATTATCCTTAATATTATATTCTTAATATAATTAAGAAAAATGCGGATTACCAAAGAAAAAATTGTTATGCTCTAGCACGCGTTATGTAATCTAACTGAACTCGAGAGCACCGCGTCCAAATCACATTGTTCTCGCGCATCTTCGTTTCTTAATTATATCTTTCCATTTTTGTTAGCACTCTCCTATCTTTTTTTTTGACATATATATATATTTTTTAAATCCATTATGAGACCGCATAGTATACAGACTGCTTTGCTCTTACTGCATTAGGTATGTATCTAAGAACCGGGATAATGCAAACTTGAAAACTTTTTTTGAAAAAAAAAGTTTGCAGAGGTTCAGGATATATATGATGGATGATTCATAGTAAAATTTACTTTCAAAATTCATTAGATAGATATGGAGATGACCTCAATTCGATTAAAACTTGTAACGTAGCATATAAGATGGATCTCTTCTCTCCAAGTAACATTTATTTTATAAACTACTATAAATTGTTTATAGCAGAGATTAATAGCAATTTTCTATTTAAAAATCCCTCAAATTGATATTAACAAGTGATTATACTAATGGCAAACTTATTATATATATACGCAGATTATTTTAATTTTTTTATAAGTGTAAAAATTTAAATTAATTTACTATTCTTAAAAAAAAATGAGTCTATAATAGAAAATTTAAATAAAAAAACTCTGTTTTATGATAAAAAATTGAAATAATATAAATTGTTATTCTATTTTTCTAAATCCTTTTCTTTCAGATTTTTATACTCTGAGAAAAATAAAACTAGATTTTATTAAATGAAGAAAAGAAATTAATTGCTTCATTGTTCGCTGGCTGGAACGCTGGGCATACGTATTTCTCTTTTTTGTACAACATATCCTGTCTTGTTATTGTCATTTGCGCGAGCGTCGAACAGCATGAGTGAATTTATATTATTATTTTTCGAAACGACTATTACCTACAGTTATTACGC
>NW_020218617.1:0-69120 GCF_003070985.1 Temnothorax curvispinosus | reverse complement strand
GAGAGTCGTAAAAATTTGAGTATACGTAAGTGAAGATAGACGAAAATTGATTTGATGGCCACGCCGGCCGGTGGTGCGGCGATTAGCGGACGGAAAATGGTAACAAAATATAAGGTAGATGCGAAATACACATACACACGCACATAGCATAGATATTGGAACATTTTATATTGGAGAATTCCTCGAGGTAGAGAGTCGGGTGGCATACCAGAGATAATTGCATTTTTCGTCGTAGCGTTTAATTGTACAGGATACCTTGTTGATTTTTATTTTTGTCATTAGCGCGATGCTGGAATAGAATTATTAAGATACGGAAGTTAAAGAGCTGCTATCTTCGTGCGCGAAACTTTCGTGATAACGTTACGACATTGAATTGTCTGATGTGGTCGGTGATTTATTTTCAACGGTGGGGCTCTCGATGAGGAGGCAGCCCCATTCAATGGAGCTGGGTGACGAAACTCGATAATGCTTATGGTACCATGATCCTGTGTCGCTATACTGAAACCGCGATAGCTATTATAGCGAATGTATATTCCGCAACGTCGATACGTGTTTATCTAAGTGCCACATGCATTTTGAATTACGATCAGTCAGTAAGTCCACATATCTCGAATGCAGATTTTATTTATCTTTGCGAGATTATAAACTTGTGATTGAATCTTTGAAGAGGACAGTTTTATTCATTCACGGAGAAAATTTTATATTAAATTTTACTATGCTGTCACACCAACTGCGGACCATGATGACATGTAACAACATTTTTACGTGGTTATTACTTTTGACATTGTTACATGTCATCATGTCAAGTGCTACGATCATAGCATTTAATGCTATTTATAACATTGAATGCTATGATCGTAGCATTAAATGCTATGGACATAGTAATTTTACTATAAGACTATAGCATTTAAACTTGTGCGTTTTGATGGTTCGCAGCTAGTGCGATACCATAATAATATTTACTATAAAATTTTCTCCGTGTTGATTTAACAGATCGGTTAAATCGATGAATAAAAAATCTAAGAGTTATCTTATTTTTATATATTATTTCTAAAATACGTTTGAAAGTAAATTGCTTTTAAATAGGATTGTTTTTTGTATATCTGCGCGTTTTTTTAATATAACATTGACTTTGATGCCGCGAGATATCGATATGCTCTTTTTCCCGTGTCGCTGGATGACTCATATTTTTTGATTAGAATAATTGAGTGTGTGAGCGAATCTATTGAGAATACCGATACTTCGGCCTATTTATCTTTCAAATTGAGAATACCTTAGGGAAATACGGTCTAGTGTTCGGCACGCGCCGGGTTATTCCCAGATCGTTTCCACTTTCGCGCTCTCGCGTGCAAAAGTGCAGTATTATTTTATGCGCGAAAACGTCAATAATTTTGTTAAAATCGTTGGAAAATAGTAGTGTGCTATGATGTAAATTATAAAAAAGAGAGATAAAAACAAGTTGGTTGGCACCGACAATTTAATTTAATTGCCACGCTTAATATAAAGCGTGCTTACTATGTTATAAAATGAGCAGGGAGAGTTTATCGTGCCGTTATAAAATCTCGGTGCGGCGACGGATGCAAATTAAAAATATTCTACAAACACGCGATAAATTCGTAGTATGATTTAACGTTCGGACTTTATAGACACGAATAAATTCGCGGGCGGCAAAGTGCATTTTCGCGTACGTCGCAACCGCATTTCGTGTGCAATGCACCATGTCACACGGCGCAATGCACCGCTCTATAAAAGTAACGTGTCCAATAAGACTTAATAAAAGAGGATTTCTCCAAATGCGATCGAAAAGCGGAAGGAGTTAACGGCGACGAGGCAGCCTTTTGTCCGCCGCGACGAGCGACTAAATCCTCGGACTAAACTACGGATGGTTTTTGCCCTTTTGCGAAACGCGTATGGAATCGTTTTCCCGGTATAACACAGTCGAACAACTTGGTGTTGGATTGCGGGCGCGATTTTACAGTCGGCCACCGTCTCATTGGCACATGAATTATTGATATCGCTAGTCTGTGTAAGTAATGTCTCATCCGAACGTGTCTCTCTCTCTTTCTCTCTCTCTCTCTCTCTCGCACGGGGCGCGAAAACCCATTTGTGCCGCTGACTGTTTCGAATTCTATCGAATTTTCGCGAGTAAGCCCCGATCAGATAGCGCGGCGGGGAAAAGCGGGACGTGTATCCATGTGTCGTGCAAAGGCATCGCACAATCGGCCGCGCCGGGCCCTCGAGGAATTCTGCTGCCGGTGCTGCGAAACAAGAACTTCACGCATACCGTTTACTTTGGGGAATCCGTGTGGATACCAGCTACCGGAAATACCTCACACATACCCTATCAGACCGGAACCGCGGCGTGGCTGCAGGCCGTTACATATCTGAGGTCGTCTTCCACAGTTCGCTGTAACCGACGTTTTCGTTAATTTGTAACAATCTGCCCCCGATTAACGTCGCGCCGGACAGCCAACGCTTATCCTCGAGCGAGCTTTCATTAAATCAACACACTCAGTTTATCATAAATCGTCAGTAGTGCCATGCAGTTTTAATTTATTGGTGACATATGATTTTTTATTGTCATTTTTATGACTCTCTATAAATTAGACCTTTGGCAAAGATCATGTATCTTTCGCGTTATAACAAGATATACGGATACATATATTTAGTTAGATAAAAGGACTGATACATTTGATAACGCGGAGAGAATATCGAGCAGAACTATTTCGAAACTATTTGAGATATCGGAAAACGCTTTCAGATCTTCTTTACGGATATCCACTTTTAAATCCACTTCTTTTTTTTTTACTTTAGCCATTGACAGATCCTTCTACTCATTTCTAAATCGTTAACGTGTTTTATTCTTAGCAATTATGAGAATTTTCTCCACACGGTCTCATTAAGCTTAATAATTTTAAAATGATCAGTTATATTAATAGTCTTCCAAGTTGCTTGTACGAAGGAAAGTGCTAAACTGAAAGAAAGAAGGAATAGGCTATTTTCATTGCGTATTCGACTCTCAATGCGGTTAAAAGCGCGGTGGCTCGCTTATTCCATTTTTACATCTAATCTGATATTCATATTGCATAAATAAATCTCAGAATGAAGCAGCCGCATTTAGCGTTCGGAATACGGTCAAGAATTGGCGCGAACGCACACGCTCAATACGTCCGTATCGTATGCACGGTGATTCTAATATAGGATATCGCCAGTGAGAATACAAAATAAGCTTTTCGGAAAATGCGCGATCGAATATTATATTAAACGACTCCACGAAACAACTCTAACGAATGCTTGTAAATAATTTTGGATTAGGTGATGCTTAATAATGGTACGAGCGCGACGTAATGTGTACACAAAAGTACACGACGAAACAGGAGAAAAATAGAGAGAGCTCCAAGTTATGTTCGATACATCCGGAGATGTCGGATGAGGCGTTTTCTATCGTGCGACTCCAGCAAGGGGGCAGGCGGGAAAACGGGACCAAGACAGATTGACAGAGAGAGAACGGACGAAACGTATACACTCGAGTGGTAGTGGCAAAAGGGGTGAGATTGGGGAGCGCCTTCATTTTTTTTTCTTTCGCGTCATCCCCCGTGCCTCGTCTCTCCATTTCTGCACTCCCTTCAGCACCCTCTGACGAGTCGACCTCGCACCACCAGTGTCAGTATCGACTAGGATACCTCGTGGAGAGAACAACGATGGGGCGGCCGGGGGTGAGGACGCGGGGTTGCTGAACACACAGACTGGAGAAGGAGAAAGGGAGGCGAGAGAGGGAGATAGAGATAGATATGCTGAGGAATAGAAAGACAGGAATACGGGGCGGCTCGCCGATTCTCGGCAAACCTCGTGTTCAGTGCCGTACGCGAATCGGCCTTTTCTACTGAGAGAGCCGTATACCGCGTGAACGGCCAACTTTTTGACGCATAATCGTCTCATTAATCATCCGCCTGAATTCCCGTCACTTTGACGAGTTACTGTTAACAATGGGTGCCGCGATGAGAAGCGTATATCTGAAAATTTCGCGTTTCCAATCTAAAGGGGGATGGGGCGGATTAATATGTAGCGTATGCGTTCGTGCCTCGGCTGCGAACGGCTTTATTTCGTAACACTGCGAAATGGACTGAGCGAACTGTCAGCCTTTTCACCTCGCAATGCGTATTTCGAAGATTCCTGTGTTTAAAGGATTCAAGCTATTTTACGTCCCGCTTTGGAACGCGAGCGCGACGGAAAGCCGCGGTAATCAAGTAATGGAACTCAGCCTTTGCGCGAACGTAATGTACGAGGAGAATTGCACCCCCGTCGAATTGTTGCAGCTATTTCAGGACATAAAGTGTTTGACGGCAATGTCTATGACATTTGTATCAAAGGGCGAAAAATATAATCAGTGAATATTCCTGAAACATCCCCCGTAAACGTTTATTTAATCAATAAAAATGATATTTTTAAAGTTAATGTGCATCGAATACGGACGATACCAATAAAGGTATTAATTGAAAGTGTTTACATTACAGATGGTTCGATAAATAAGTAGGAATCGAATATTTTTTAATTGTTACCTAATACATATGATTTTATAAATTATGAAAATTTCCTTTTACAACAAATATTACAAATATTTGCAGAGAATTTTTTTCAAACAGAACATGTTAAGGAAGAATTTACTTTTGGTAATAGCTAAAATAGCTATGACGAAGATTTCTCAGCTAGACCATTTCTCTTAAAATTAAGGTCGCGTTGAGTTCACGGGAAATCGCGGAAGTGCTTGACGCCACATTCGTTAATGTATCAAACAAGTTTTAATCACTCTGAGCAGGTTAATCAGAAGCAGGCGCGAGGATATCGCGCGAGCGTCAATCACGGCAAGGGGGTCGCGAGTGGGATGTGCGATATGTGACCTCGCGTCAGCAACAATGTTTATTCGAGCTACCCGGGGGACGGAGACGTCCTCGAACGGGCACGAAAGCGCATATACGTTCCTGTCGGCGCGTCGTCGCCTCGAGGTTTCCACATGGTCTCGCGTTATATCGAGGGCGAATCGTACGGGCTCGGTGCATCTCGAGCGTTCCCGTAGCCGGTCTTGTCGGTGCTGCCACATGGCCGCGCGTTGTCGTGTTTTGCGGGCTTGGCGAGCCTTCAGGGGCGGCACCTGCGTGGTAGGGTGCTCGCTTGGCTCACCCTCGGCAGTAGGGTGTCAGGACTGTCAGGACGAGTGGGAAAGAGGGGTGGTGGCTCGGCTAGGTTCGGCCGGCTTCGCAAGTCATCGCCGACGTCTCGCGTCGGGGCTTCCACATGGGTTGGTATTGGCTCCCGGGGCGCAGGGTAGCTTGTGTGGCGGCGCCCTAACTATGGAGAGAGACTCCAGCCGTGGAGCGGAGTACTAGGCGACGTAGGGTAGGAGAGACGGAGGGAGAGAGAGAGAGTGAGATTGACAGAACGTGGAGGAGGAAGCGAGATGGTATTCGACGGGCGGATGGGAGCGCGAGGAAGAGAGAGAGCGTCTGCTGGTGAGAGGGAGAGAGAAAGGGGAAGAGAGTGAGAGAGAGAAAGAGAAAGAGGCACGGCTCTCGCCACAACACCCCCCGAAACGGGCAGAGCGTCAGTGCTAAGGTGGGTTGCTCGGTCGGAACATTGCCAGAGAGAGAGACACGTCCTGGGAGTGCCTGCCTGCTGCACCGACACGACTTCCTGATGCAGGACTCGCAGCGGTGCAAGGATCGAGTGAACACGCGCACCGAAAGATAGAGTGACCGAGTGACATATACGCACCGTACGCACGCACGCACTTGCTCACGCACGTATATACACACGCACCCCCCGTTACGGCGCTCTCGTAATCGTGCGTGAGCACGCATGCACGTAGGTGCGTGAAACCACGGTATCAAGGAGGGAGAGACCGGAGCAGTCGAAGGTAGAGTTCAGCAGCTTGGGTCCGCCGCGCCGGATGTCGAGATTGTCGAGAGTGAAGTAGGCGGCAGAGCGGATCGCGGACTCGCGAGTGGAAAATAGTAGAGCACCGTATGTCGGGCCAGGCAACAATCGCGGGTGGCGCGGTGTAAGCTGGAGCGCGGTGGCGGTGCGGTGGTTCCGTGTGTGTCGTGCCACGAGCGAAAGCTCGAAACAACGGCCGGAATGATGAAAGAAGAGGTCGAGCGGTATCCGACGTTCATCGGAATGCTACGTATCGCCGGATTACTGGCGTTTCGTCTGGTCGGGTAGATGTCTCGGATACGCGAGCCGACCGGAAGAAAGAACGAGGATAGAGGAGGTAGATAGAGGAGAGAGAAGAAACAGAGGGAGAAAGAGCGAGGAAGAGAGGGAGAGGAGATTGGTGGTGAAAGGGGAGAGAGGTGAAAGGTGTGTCAGAGGAGACGAAAGTCAGTAGGAGGTCAGCGTGGCTTCAGGGTGGCGGTGGCCGGTGGTGATATGGTGGTGGTGGTGGTGGTGGTAGTGGTGTAGTGGTGGGTGCTCTCTAGGTGAATGATCGTCGTCGGCCTCGTGGAAGAGGCGGCCGCCGCTTATGCGGGCTGCCGCGCGTGCCGCATTGTCGCTCGCAAATAACTGGAACTCGCTGTCGAGGGCGGCGAGAACGAGAAGAATTATCGTGAGATCGGGGCGGTGGTGCTGGCGGCAAAAGGGAGTAGTTGTCGCTGCACGCGATATCGGTGCGTTGATAGCGGCGGCGGCGGCGGCGGTGGTGGTGGTGGTGGTGGTGGTTGTTGTCGGTTCGCAGTGTTCGCACTGTCGGGTGGAACTTCCGATCATCGGCGCAGCACCGGGAGGCCGTAGCGATCCGCAGTCGTCGACCTGGCGGCTGGCAGGGGCCGCTGGATTCCGTGGGGTATGGCGAGCTGGCCCGCGTCACGGAATTCTCGTTCCACGAGCATGACGAAGGTACGGCCGAGGAGGTCGCGCGCGAGCCCGATTACCACGAGCACGATTACGACGACCGTGGTGCCGATAATCGCTGATGTCAGGACGACCGCGACGACTGCGAGAATCAACACGAGGATCGCGCCGCTGCCGAGGAATCTCACGATGATGATGACGACGACGATGACGACGATGATAAGGAAGATAACGTTCGCGATGAGCAAGATGCCGCTGCTGATGACGACAAAGTCGATGATCCTCGCCGCCACGCTGACGACGATGTTGAAGATGGCAGTTGTGCTCGCCCCGATTGTCGCTGCCCCCGGAAGTTCCTCGTTCCTCGGGCCGTCGAAGACCTGGTAGCGGAGGCAACGGTCGCGCGTCTCCTCAATCGTTAGAAGCAGTGCTGCTGTTGTGCCGTCCGGATCTCTTCCTCTCGGGGCTATCTATATCCGTCGGTGGTGCGTCTGGTGGGTGCTGGTGTGGTGGTGCGCCGTCTACCGATCCCTCGTGTTACGGGTTACTACTGCCGGCCGGCCGGCCGTTCGCCTACGCGTACCCGCAGTGCGGTCGACCGCCGGGTAACTACCGAAGGCCATTATCCGGCTGACGGGGCGCGCGTCGACGACCAGTTGTCGTCACGACACGTCGCGGACGACGACGTACGCGACGGCGACGGCGACTGTGACCGCGTTGACGACGGTGACGGTGACGGGGACGAGGACGAGGACGACGACGACGACTACGACGACAGCAACAACGACGACGACGACGTGCACTACGACGTCGGGGATATGTGCGGGTGCGCTACGTCCACGCGGCGAGGACTGGGGACTGCTGCGGGTAAATCGGCACGGCGCGCCAAGTCCTCGTGTTCGGTACATAGGACGCCCGGGATACGGTAGCTCGTCCTTCAGCGTTGCTCCTCATCGACGCCCGCGGGCAATGTGCCCACCCGCCGGGATAGCAACGTGAGTATGTTTTTCAGTATCCATCGCCCAGTGCCCACTCTCTTCATAGTGACTTGGAAATGGCCGTTTATCGCGATTGCCTCTTCAAAACGCATACGCCTGGCTCGACGCTGACCGTAATCACTTAATCTATTTCAACCTCGATACAGTTTTGCGGTATTTATTACTGGCCGATATTCCGCGCTAATTAAGCTCGGAATGTTAATCGAAATCAACTTTGAGAGTTGAATTCTATACACCGAAATCACGCTATTCAAATATAATAACTTTTTTGATATTTTAGTAGGTTGGTATTGTAAAAAAATTGGGTTGTTCCGGAATATTAATTGATACTTCGACAGTCCTTGTGATTGTTTACACCAGGCTGTTATAAAAACGCTTTATTGCTGTGAAACGATGTCAGTAATAACAGAAAAATCGGTTTAATCGCAGAAATATGACAGCTTTTTTAGTTACTCAATAGTCGTGCGGAAACGTCGAAAACAATTTTTTAAAAACAGTTCTATGAAATTGCCAGTTTTATTTTAAAAAATTTTTTGATATGTATATGCATAAATGTACAGATTCGTATATCACGTATTTTGTTTTGGAAAATATCTGTTTTAGATAGATAAAGGTATGCAATTAGGGATATTTATGAGCGTATTGCAAGAGAAAGAAAACACTTCTATTTTTGTGTGATATCACTTATAAATTTTTTATTAAAAGTCTATATATTGCAACAATATAGAGATTAAAAAAATCATAGATTCGGTTAATAAACTTGATAAATTTACGTAGTAAACTTTTTAAGTCTTATCGTATCTTACGTCGAACAGAGATTTCTTCTGAGAATTTTTTAGAAAAATTTGCTTCAAGATATTTTTATTGTTATCGTTAATAACTGCACTTAATTTTCGTAGCGTGACGTTTGAGAAACCTTAGATTTTCGTGCTTTACGGAAGTGGATGAAACTCCAGGCAGATGATTCTCAGAAATGTATAGTTTTTGACGTTTTTTAATACTACCTTTTATAGAACTTTCCAAATCTTTTCGTATTATTTGTTCCGTAGGATTGCTTTTACATGTAACATTTCTTATGGTCGATTACACAAGATTGACATAAATTATACTATTTCGATCGATACTGTTTTCTCCCGCCCATATTTTCACTCTGCTACATAAGAATTAGGTACGATAAACATTGTGAAAAAGCTTCGCTGTCAGGTTATAACTTGATTATCAATTTAATGCTCCTCTGATTTCAATTGGAACGCCAGACGAGGCCCCGTGTGTTTCACTTACGAATGACTCCGAGCAATTGGCGTGAGAAAAAATGAACGATCGATCGATCGAGCTCAACCCCTCTAGTTAAATACACGCCGAGGCTATTTTTCCGCGACGCCCGTGTCCTTACTCGAGGCGAAGGATAAATTGCCTCTTTCCCCGAACTTTTCTTCAGGAAAAGCCACCCGAAAGCTCCTACGGAGCCGGAGTCGTGCGAAAACGTCGGAGTGCTTTCAAGGGGCGGAGAGAGGGCCTGGGCGTAGTCCTTCTGCCACGCTTGTCTGACCTCTCTTTCCCTCTTCTACTTGCGCTGCGCCCGCTCGGTTCTTACACGTTCGCGGTGATTTAAGATTTTTCCAAAACAGATCAATCGTCCACAGCTGCTCCTTTAAAACAAATCTCATTCCTCGTTCTTACATTAATATCTCACTTCTATATTTATATGCGAAGTTTTATCGAACGAAAAAGGATCTAATAACGATTCTAATAGCAGATTATTCAATGAAACCGATTGGATTGTGTGAATTGATTGAAATTGACTTTTTTAAGTAGAAATTTTATGTTTTTAATGCAAAATAATTATATTATATATATTTTTTGTTCATGATTATCATGATTTTATATTTTTTGGTGCAGTTCAACGAGAAATATTACATTAGTGTGTAACAGTGTAACCGTATGATACAATAATGATATTATTGGATGTTTAATCAAGTTGATTAAAACCCATTGCCACGCATTGTGTGAAAACTTGCTACATTTTAAATACGTTTACACAAAATAATTCGAAGCTTAATTTCAGTATTATTTTAACAAAAGCGTTAGTCATCTATATAACGTACATATACATAAATAATTTCATAACTTTCAATAAATTTTGCACCTACTGAAAAAAAATTTCTGATATTTTTTTTAAGTCAAAGATTGGTAATAAAAATCATAAATTTCAAAGTTTATTAAAACATCCGAAATGTTATTTAACATTTTTACACATGACTGAACTCAAATTAAGATTTGTTTGAATTTGAGTTGAATTTGCCTTTAATCGATGTGGCCCGAAAATACAAAAAAACAAAATGTGAGTGGGCGGTTTGTCATTTCTGAAAACATAGTATTACGCAGTGAATATACATGATACCTGTTATCCATCTATTACTGACAGTATACATCCAATGTTTTTGTCTGCGTAGACGATGAGTCATACGGTAGAACGCTTCATAAATCTTTATTTGATTATCCGCATTTATTGAATCGCTTTTCTATCAACGTTGCACGTTGATGACATATAGTAAATATTAAATTTTTCCTTCATCCTGTCGGCGTTAATAATATAATAGCAAGAAATAAAAATGCGTGAGTTATGGCATACTAAATGTTGAATGTTTTAAAAGTGAAATTATATGTTTTCACGCGCGCGTTAGAGTCGCTGTCTTTATTTTTGCAGTATCACTAAAAACGTGTAATAGTGACGCTTCTGAAGCGTTACTGTCATCTTTTGACATTGACGTATGCGTTCGAAGCGTGTAATAAAGCTATGTGAGTTTCGGTAGTCGACACGAAATAATAAAATTGTACTATTTGTATCTATATTCACTTTCTTTCTGCGTGATAGAAGGATGGCTTGCATCAAAAGATGACATAGAAATAACGTACAATTTTCAGTTTCTAGCATCATACTTCTTCTTTTCTGACATGTGTCATGCCATGGGACATCACTTATTTAGATTGTAAACACGAAATGTTTGCAGAGTACTGAAGAGTACAAAACGTTATGATAACGTTATTTTTATCGCGAAAGTAACGAAAAATTGATGGATATAGAAGTCAAACTCATAAATTCTGCATCCTTTTACAATATTAAATTATAAATGCTCTCTTATTCGTTATTTTACAGATTATTGTTTCCATAAAAGCACATAAAGTTACGTCCATTATCTCTATATCAATTGTGAAATTTCAAAGAGTTTAATTACATTTGTGCGTGTGGAAACTTTTTCCAGCTTTACCACTAATCACCTCCGAAAGTAGAAAATTGGAGTTTTGCTTTATATAAACCATCAGTTTTGATAAAACGTCTCGAAAGTTAAACGTTAAATTCATTATTGACATCTTTCCGACTACTCTTGTCGACATACAAAAAGAATATTGTAGTGCGGTCGTATATGATCGAGCTTTTAGGTCGACGATACACCTTTGCATGTTATTCACGCGTTCGATTTAGGGCAAGATTTAAAGTGCACTCTGTCATCGTCCCTACGTGCGCAATAAATCCGGTTGCATTTGTGTCACGAATTCTCTCCTCTCTCTCCCTGTTTTTCTTGTTCCATCTCGCTCCGGTTTTTGGATTTTATAGTCACTCGCTGTGTACCGAGGCCAAAACCGTCAACGCGAAATATTGTCGGTGGTGCGCGCCCTACGTTGGTGCGCGCGACGCTTCCTTTTCACCTGATAATTTTGAAGAACGACCCTTGGCCAACAAAGGCTGCGATAACTTGTACAAATGACGGCGAAAAATCGTTGGTTTCTCGTCGGCGCTTCCGTGTCGGAACCACCGACGACAGCAGGACTATGGGTTTTTTTCAATTTTCGACGAGTATCGTGGGAATGAGTGCGGGATAGAAAGTTTTCATCGACGGCTCGACCGAGTCGTTTCGTCCTTGCCGTGACACTTCCGGATGAAGCGCGACACTTCCGGCGTGTTGAACGAACTCAGGTTTCTATGGAAATGCGAGCGATCGAAACCTGCTGACGCGTCGGCATTTCCGGAAGTGTCGTCATTCGACATCATCCTATGACGATGAATTCATTGATTAAAGTTCGTCCCGGTGATATATATAAATAATGCAATTTGATTTTTGGCAAATATTATATATTATCTCAAAATAATTTTATTCCCATCAAAAGTTATTGTATTGTCAAAAATCAAATTACATTACTGACGTGTTACTGATATGTGCGTTTATATACGTATATATGTATATAATACTTAATTATTAGATAAATTTATTCTGATTATTTTTTGACAAATTCAATATAGCAATATTGAAAAGTGAAAGTTTATAGTAAGTAATGAGTTTGTGAGACATTTCTCTAAGGAAAAATTGACTCGTGATTAATCAAAGTGGTGATGACATGGACATGTCTCGTATTGATAGCTGTTGCAAGAATTGCGTCGTTAGGCGCGGGAGAACTGTCATCGTCAGTCAATCGTCTCGCCTACGTTTGACGACGTATGATTTAGCGGTCGGAACTATATTGATATTATTCAAATTTATGATCGTATCTGGCAAGCGCTTGCGTTACGGAATAAAATTTACATTCGAATTAATGTCCGGCTTTGTCGTGCTGTATTCAGTTTGCAGCTCGTTGCACTGGCTTGCTTTCTATCTCTCCCTCCCCCTCCCCCCTCTCTCTCTCCATGCGATTCTCTCGAAGACCCTCGCGAATATTTTCTTTGTTTCTTGATTGATTGCTGCATATAGATGTGGCTACGATCGAATAAATTGGTGGCCGATAGGCATAGTCGATTGAACGCCGCTGAACGCGGAAACCGTTTGTAACATTAATATTGTTTGAACGCGCGAAAGCGCGAGCTGATATCGGATATGCAAACTGCCGGAACATTCGAAACGGCATATTTATTTCATAACCGTAATTCCTTTCAGTGGCTTCGTGAGAGTTAGGTAACTAAACTATCGATACTAATTGTTGACTAATATTTGACGTTATCAAATATTTCGGATCTTTGATCGCGACACGCGCGATTTAGTGAATTTGGAAATTATTCCAACGAATGTGCAACTAAATAAATAAGAGAAATAAAACTAAAACCTTTTATAACTTTATATAAACCAATATACTGCTTACCATTTCACATTTTTTTGTTGATATGCAGGCAACCGTACGATGTTAGATGATATTTTACAACTCAGGAAAAACACAAAGGAAGGGCAAAAATGCATCTGTCCGACAAAAAATCTATGTTTTATATTCTTCCCTTGCTATTACTTTACATGAACGATCTCGATTTTCTGCCCTATAAAATAAACGGTTAAAGAGTGAGCTTGACATAAAGTCGTAGTAATGAAATTACTTAGAATTATTTGAAGAAGTTTTCGGTAGTAATATACTAAAGAACAAAACTATTTGCAATTGCGCAAAAATGAGTCATGTAGAAAACCCTAAATATTTTTCTTTCAAGAGGTAATAATGGTAATGACGGTAATGAAAGGATTAATTTTGCTTAATAATTCTCTTTTATCAAATACTGTATGCGCTTAATTCTTATTAATTATCATCCTATATAGCAAATGGAACGGCCGACTCTCGCGATATAAACGCGAGTTATCAGCGAGATCGATGCATAACGGGAAAAAATACGCAATCGTAAACTAATCACGTGCGTGAAGTTCCATTATCGTGCCAATGCATTTCAAGGAGGGAGCGACCCAAAAAGAGAAAGGGATACTCTAATAGGGATACTCTGATAGGGATACTCCTCTGCAGGTTTCATTTCTACGTTTTAACACCCAATTGCGACCGGAGGGAGGTTATTTTGTCGATCAGAAACCATCGTTAAATTATATGGGGCATTTAATCAGATTACTGGGTGCCAACCGCGATATAAAAATTCAGAAATGTAGGAAACTGGATACCGCAGGGCGAGGAGGATCGAATTTCGGCCGCGGTATGTCCGAGAGCGATCCGCTCGCTCGATCGTGGAGAATGTCTAATGTTCCTGTTGTGGCGAAGGTCCAATTTTTGGAATTCGTAGATATGCGTATCGAAAAATGTCGGCGCCGCCGGTTCGCCATAATGTCATAAAGCGAAACGTATTTTGTTATTAATGCCGAGGTTTCGTCGAATCAGTTAAAGAGCTACCGTATCGCCGCGTAATTTCGCGTAAACGCCCGCTGGCGTCGTATAATGTCAGTTATTGCGATTCTTATATCCGTCATAAGCTTTTACACCGGGTCACGTTATGAAATTAGTTCTCTACGAGCTGTGGAGTACCCCCGTATACGGGTATTCTTGATTATCCTCGGAAAACTTGATCCGGAGAATTTTCTGCATAAAGCGGTGAATAGAAAGGAATAATATGCGTATGATAATATACGTAATAATGCGTGCTCAGATAGTGCGAGTGTAATTGTTGGCAATTGTGGATAACAAGTTCTATTTTAACTTGATGCATGTGGAAATGATGGATTTCCTCTGCATTCTCTCGTGGAAAAAAATTCCATTCTAAACTATCTGCTGACAATAAACGATAGGAGAGAAAAATTATATGCACAATTATTTAGAAATAACTTATTGAAAGGATTTTTATACCTCGTTATTATATATAACATTGTTATCAGTTTTCCGAGACATGATCTCTGATAAAGAAAAAAGGAAGAGAGAGATACGCAACAATAAGTATAAAATAAAATATATACTTATGTATCTTTGTATATCTTTTTTGCCAGCAGAGAAAAACCACGATTACGGTGTACATCGAATCTAGAATAATAAAGTAAACGTTCACGGATCAATCGGAAAGCGTACAGCCGAGACGTTAATTCTTCAAAGGAAACAGGCTGGCTGCTGGTAGCTTTTTTTACTCCGCGGGCAATGCTGGTAGTTGCGGACAATGTTTAAAGCGACCGAGTTGGCCGTTCACTGTGAAGTAGTGGTGTTACGCTCCATAGTCGAGTGAACCGCACCCACCGTATTGCTCTATTTTCTTACGCGTACATAATCGAGTCACAGCCGTCCATGCAGTATTTAAATACACTAAATTTATCTAACGATGATGCAATAAGAGAGATTACAAAAATTGATAAAAAAAATATATTTTTGCGAAGAATAATAATGTAGCATCGAATGGGTAATATAGTATACATAAAAATGCGAGAAGAGCAATCAGTTGAATTTTAAATTTGTTTTTTTGTATGTTTTTTTCTGCATTTCATGCAATAACGTCAACGTTTGTTTTAAGTAAATATTTTATTAATTATATTTGATCGTATTGTTTGGCGTTTTTTGTTTTATCTTCTGTACGTGATTATCTTGGTTGTCACAAAAAATATCCGATTTTTTTAATGTAAGAGAGGTATAAAATATTGCAGTAAACATATATAAAATTGGGCGTATCATGATTCTTCCAAGCTAAATAAATGAAAATGGACATAATGCGTATAGATTTTAGTAAACGTGGCAAAATTAACGAACTGATGCAATTAGTGGTTTCTGCGTCGATTGCATGCGCGTACGCATGCAGAAAATACATACATTATACTGACCGTGTTTTTCGTTTCGAGAGTTGATGCACTTTGACCCAGTGATGCACTACGAGAATGTAGGTTAAACTGATTTCAAAGCAACATGCGTATTTTATAAATTATCCTTTTAAAGCATCGAATGACTTATGTCGTAACAGGCCCAAATTAGTAGAAGAAACATGCATTTTTCCAACATTTTCCTGCTTTATACTTATACTTATTACTTATACTTTTTTTTACAATAATTTATTTAAATATTCTATTTGTATTTATTAAGATTAGGGACATATAAAAATTTTTCCAATGAATTAGATATTTCTAAACAAGAGGACATAGGATGTTCCAGTTTCACCGCATTAATTTTTGATGGTTTAGATTCTTTGATCGGTTTTAAATAAATTTTTCGATAGCGGAAATATCAAGGAAACTTATTATTTATCGCATATACACTAAGAAAATTCTACATATTAAATGTTTCTTTACAATTTTAAGATGAGTTAGTTTTTTAGATCTAGTTTTTGAGATAGATTCGTTCTTTATGGACCAACGAATTAATTCTCGTAATTGTATTACTCACATTTATATAATTAAATTATTTCATTCCCTTTCGAAATAGAGTTACATAAAACATCAATGTTGAAAATAAATGGAAAGTGGGAAGCTTCTTTTGAACGGAGAAAAGCGTTACGTTTTCTAAATCGGAGAGACATGTATAGGAAGAGTAAATATTGCACCTTGATGTGCCATTTTCGCTTTACCATTTTGGCAGCGGCACAATCGCACCTCAAGCGATTCACAATATTCACGAGCGATCAATCTGCGTAAGCTACGAGTTCAGACATCAATCACGCGTGAAATCTGAACGCGTACCGATTTAGAGCCGGGCACCCGTCAGACAATCGTAGAAAATCTCTCCATGTTAAGAGAAGAAAAAAAAAACGTCGTATCCGAGTCATCTAGAATTCACGATTTTAGGTCGATCGATCCCGTGCTGTTTCCGGATACCGCGCGATCGGATTAACGGGTATCGTCTCTCTCAAACCGTATCGGTTTCCTCCGATCGATGTCGGGTGTTCATCTATCCATCACCATAGCTCCGTTTGAGGCTGGTCAGTTAATGAAATCTATAACATGCCGGCGCACAATCGAGATGTTAATTTCGGTCCGTCGCGATGGCGATGACGGTATGCGCCGGATGCATTTTTCATGCGGAGTTGAGCCCGGGTCGAATGCAAACGGTCCAGTGCCATCTCGGTGTGAAGTGTTGCAGACAGCGGAACCGTGACGAACGCGCGCACGGCTTTATTTTTCTCCCTTTCACGAGCGCGCCGGCGTGGCGAGCGATAAAACACTTTGTGATGCAAATGTTTCGAAATAATAATTCCGCTTTGCGCATCACAGGCGTACTCTCTGCGAGCCGTCTATCGAATGAATCGCCTAGTTGTGGATAAAGTTGACCGAGTTTGCTCTGAAGGAGAGGAAAAAAAACCGTCGCATTTTGTCAAAAATTAATGAAATATGACGTATTGGAGTTGCTTATTATTAATAGCTCGCATCATTGTAGAATCATTTACGTCGAATTGTGCAAGTCCGTCTTTTATTATATTTCTGAAAGGTTTCTTGATTTGTGACTTGAAGGAAATTCATTCGCGAATTCTTGCAATCGATTTTGTCGCATCTCGAAATTGCAACTGTTGATAATTAAAATATTATTTATTACTTAATTTATTACCTACTAAATGTAGAGAATTGAGGGAAAACGTTATGTATTTGAATAAAAATAAAGTAAATATCAAAGAAATACCGGATGAATGTGATTTACATCTCTGTTCAAATTTCATCTCGTCACAGTAGTCGAGGTTCGAGGCAAAGACATCTTATAATCCCAACACGGTTTATGATAAATAGATTCCTACATTGGATTATATGCTACGTGAACTAAATTTGGCTTACGTATTTACGTGCATAATACAGCTCGGGCGCAAGGTAAGATCTAGATGTTGCCGTTCGTACGGCACTCCATTATTACACCGCGGTACTCCCCCCTCTACAAGGATATTCACGTAGAATTATTGTCCCGATAACAAAGCGCGCGCCAGACATCGCAGTGTGGGCGATTCTCAAAGATGCGGAATCGTACACGGATAAGGGCAAGACAGAACCTAATTACTTGTATAGACTGCTCGGTCTGCAAGTCTCGCGAAGTTTCATTCAGTCGTTTGTTGGATTCAGTTTGCCGTTCGGCTTCAATGGCGCGGTCGCATCTCAAAACCTTCGTAGTTTCGCTCTTTACAGTTCGATAATATTCTGAGGAATCGATTAAACGATTTCAGACGTTATACCCTCAGGCTGCAATTGACATCCGGGCGCGACTAAACATTGAATGCGGGAGGCAGGTCCTCGCACGATCGGTTGAGCAGATTTACTGCGTATCCCTAATCGGCTCCCTATCACTCCGAATGTATGTTTTGATGAATTCAGAGTAATATCCTTTAATGAAGATATTGCTAGATGCGAGGATTATATAGTTATTTTACTTTGAACACACAGTACAAGATTCTGATAAATGAATTCTGAATTTTAATAAAAATTACTTTCCTTTTTGTTAAAATTAAGAATTAATTTTTTAAAAGACAGGAATATACAAATTAAGTGCCTTTAGTCTTGAAGTTATTAGATAAGCTTTAAAATTGAAAGCATTTTGCCAATAAATTTAACTTTCCTAATTGACTATTAATGAATACTTTTTAAAGTTTTAATAACTTAAGTTTTTAAGGCAACGATATTTTATCGTTTGAAATGGCATTTTGTTCTTGATCTTTCGCGTTTCTTATAAATACGATTAATCAAAGAAGCAATCTGAGAACCGTCACTCTCAATCGGCGCATCTTGCACTTATCGGATAATTCTCAAGCGCGGATATCAAGGAAAAAGGATGTAGGCGTATCTAGATAAACGGACGTTTGATATTGAAAGAAAGATTACATTCTCGGAACGGTACGGGAAGGATTTGGCGAAGGAGTGGCGAAAGGAAGGCGATCAAAGGATACGGAAAAAAGGAATTAAGCAACGGGACTGCAAATCTTGAGCACAGCGGTGACCAGAAAAAGATACTTTAAACGAGATAAAAACTGACATTGGATTTTAGTTGGATAGATCGATTTGTTCTTGCGTGAATACTATTATTGTGCGACTATAAAAATACCGTATATTAAAGGATCGTAGTGGAAATACGATTTCAGAAAATATTAGTTAGACGAAATGGCGATGATTGCGAAAACGATTATAGTGATGGAATATTTACGTGAACGAGTCTCTCGCTATTGGGATCAGCGGTACTTTTCTCGTCGCTGTATATTTGGCCAAATTGAAATTGACGCCAGCGATTTTTCTTTTTGTTGGCGCGTTCATACAGAGATAGACGCTTTAAGTATTGGGAGCAACGTGTAACACATATAGGAAAAGCACAGATTTAGTACTTATAGTAAAAAATCGGTAAAGTACGGAAATCACAACAAATTGATGCGTTAGCATATAATTTATCAATCCATATCTCTATATCTTATTTATATTTTATTTACTTATTATTTAAATAATTAACATTGCAGAATATAAAAACAATTAATATTGAATAATTTTGGTGAATTAATTATACACGTATGATAAATAATATAATTAATTATATTACGAGTACATTTGACGTGTACTTTTTGAGTATCAAATTCATTTGACGTGTAAATTTTCGGATTTAATTTGATAGATAATTAAAACAATCGCTAATTAATTACAACAAACTTGACAATCGATTATTATTTGAATTAATCTTCTGCAATTGTTCAGTTATAAAGATTATCGTAATTGCTATTAAATAGGTTTACGAAAACAAATCAAACATGTTCACATACGATTATTAAATCCTGAACATAATTAATCACGTTTCGAATCAGGGACTGAAGCTATCGTCCAATCAAAGTAACGACGATAATTATATTTTCATCAGTGCATTTCCAAGTGTTATTGTTTTCCGTGCTGTTTACCGACTTCGTTGACGTTACCAATGAAGTTATCAGAGAAACTTCCAGTTTGAAACTTTCAAGCAAATCATTTCTTGCCAGTGCAACAAAATCAATAGTCAGTTCCTTCGTATATAATGCGTCAGTGTTTGTGAGGCTCGCGGATCGTTCGCTGGTCGTTGATCGCAATACGCGAAAGACAGTGGAAAGTTCAATACAGGCACTTTTGCATGAGCTCGCCAAAGTTTCGAGAAGTGCACGCCGTGTAATAACGCTCCTATGCAGGTCAAGTCAAACTTCTATCGAAGCTATAGTTATTCAAATACGATACACATCGAGGGTTTGTCGAAAAGCAGTCTTAAGATCAATTGTCTGCTTATAGTGCCTATGTCTTGGATGTTAATAGAATTATATCGCAAACATGTCTATAACCGTTATTTTCTTCAATTTTTTAAATTAAACCTATATACGGTCGCATCTGATTTTCTACAAATTTGAACTTAAATTCTAGGACGTGAAGAGTATGTGCATGTACGTATATTTTTATTTACGTGATGACACACTGAGAAATCCATTTGTTGAATCAACTAAATTCTTGGTTGGATATGAACAAACAAATTCTTTAGTTAATATAACAAAAAATTTGGTTCACTTAACAAAAACAAAAAAATTTTTGTTATTTAACTAAAGAATGTTTGCTCACATATCCAACCAAGGATTTAGTTGCTTCAACAAAATGGGTTTCTCAGTGCATATTTCACTCAACTTAACATTGTAATATGATATAATATAACGATGTAGAAAGTACTATTAATTTGTTAAGGGTTAAATGAGATTGTGAAAAGCAAAGTTTCTCCACGAGCGCGAGTTCAGAAAGTTTGGAGCTATCTCGTTAATGGCGGAAGCGTAATAGTGATACGAGAAATTACGTCAATTTTGAGTCCGTATTTAATCATGGCGCACCGCCGGCTCCGTCCCTCACCCATCTCTCTCCCTCTTCCGCCCTCTTTCTTTCTTGCACATCGGATCGTGTGTGATACCGGATTTTCGCGAGCGTTACCAATATGAACGAGCGCCGTCGCGAACTTCGGTCGTGAATGGGGCAAAAACACTTCGTCAAATTAAAAAATATGGCAAGGGTCCAATGTCCCGCGCGCTGGCACGAAACTACATTCGTGATTTCTTCCCTTCTATTCGCCGAAGTTCAGCTATGCGGCACCGTTTGGCTGAATTATTCCCGAGGAAAATCCTGGCCATTTTCACGCGCACGTTCTCGCGCGCGAAATGGCACGCTAAGCGTCTTGAATCACGACTCGCTGTCTATCCCTCCATTTCATCGTTTCTCGTTTTTTTATGCCGACTCCTGGAAGCCCAATCCTTTAGGTTTTTATTAACATATCGCTGAGAGCGCGAATGTGATAGAGGCGCTGAAAGAAGCGATGCGTTTAAAAGAATTATATACGGATTTTAAATTTGGAAGTGTAAATTTAGTAATGTAATCTGTAGCATAGTGTCTCCCTGTTTTTTATTATCTTTAGGTAGGTAGGGCATTCTCTAGTTTAAGCGTGCGTGTATTTTAAATTCTTAAGGCGTGTAATTTTCACTTTACATACTTCGTTTCTCTAGTTAACCGTCCGTTGTACAAAGTTTTAATTGTACACTCGCCCGCGTGGTATTAACTTGAAAAAAATTGTGAATTCCTAGTTACGCAATCACGTAACTACGAATATGCAGTTAATTATACCAGAATGGCTGGAAAATTTATCAAGTTATCAAGATTAAAGAGGATTTTTCGTTGTGCAGCTCGCGGGAGAAAAAAATTTTTGTGATTATTCTCGGCACTGAAATATGTTTCATATACGGAATCATAATGAAACGACGAAGAAATATGAATATGGAAAAGTCGTTATGTATATGACCGTGCGTATATACGCTGCGGCTGGTGTCAGGTTGCTGAAGTTTTCCTTTCACAA
Organism: Temnothorax curvispinosus; assembly: GCF_003070985.1. Classification (NCBI taxonomy): domain Eukaryota; kingdom Metazoa; phylum Arthropoda; class Insecta; order Hymenoptera; family Formicidae; genus Temnothorax; species Temnothorax curvispinosus. Next base: position 47,761 of record NW_020218617.1, on the reverse strand, counting down.
AGCATCGAAAGACCAGCGCAGCGAGTTAAAATAAAATATGTCTGCGCGACTTTCCTTGCCTTTCCATTCCTACGTAGGACGTGCATTTTTAATGGCTGGCGCGCATTTTATTTCGAGTGTTTCGCACGTTAGAGAAAAGCCGAGCCGGCGACGACGTATTTTTCTCTTTGGTTGTACGCGTATAGGACTTTTGCAACGTATACCTTCGCACGCGGTGTAAAGTTTACTAACGTACCGCTCGGTTTTATTTCCTGGATTACTTTTCGGTGTTCCCGGAAATCCCGTTGGTGGAAAAACTGCAGTAAATTCGTGATGTTTTACTTCTGCGGTTTGAATACAGCCTTGCGGGAGTGTGTAGCGCTGACCATTGTCTATCACGTAATTCTAACACGAGCGTTTTAACGAGGTCGAAACTGTGGGAATAAGATGCTGAACGATAAAGTTGAAATTTTTTCGTGCAATATTTGTAATATAACTACCATTGAAGTTAAATTGCCGTAAAACGTATATACAAAACGTAATTACGCGCTAATCCTAACATAAAAAAAGTTTTTCCCGAAACGCTCTTATAGTTAAGAAAGTTAAATGAGCCGATCGTAATATTATAAGAATAAATTGATTCTTAGCTTAAAGCGTTCGTCTTGAAAACAAACTTCTTGTGCAGGCGCTTTTACGAAAATGGATACGTTTTTTCGGTTAGTTCCATGAAAAAAAGAAAGAGATAAAGAAACAGAGGGGGAGAGAGAGGGAGAGAGGGGACGGAGATAGAGAGAAAGAACTAAAAAAGATTAAGAGTTACATTCCCACGGTAATAAGAACCAAATTAAACGACAGACTTCGGGGAATTAAGCCAAGAAAGTAGTGTATCAGAACGGACGTCCCGGGAATTAGCTTGTTTCACGAAATGGATGTATCTTTGCCGGAGGGTGACGTCGGAGGGGATCCGAAAAAAGGAGGGTCGCACAGTCGCAGATTTATCAATGGAACCAAGTCCCGTCACAGGGGTGCCGTAAATACGCGGCGTCCCTGTCATTCGGCCGAAGTTCCCGGTAGGCCTGCAAGACCCAACGGGATCGTTCATAATTCACATTCGATTTAAACAAAGTTCTTGAACTAGCGCGATTTGCTTAATACAATCGTGTCCCCCTTTTCGTACCGAGTTTCCCGACGCTGATTTCCTTCCACATTCCCTCTATTCTTTCCCGTGCTTCCCCCACCAGATGCACATTCACAAAGCTAATTCCGGACGCGTCCCAACGGAAAACTTTTTAATTCCATCAGTCATCTTTCACGAGCGCGCCGCGGGTCACCGGCGACCGCGTGTCCGACGCTTTATGGCATTTCTTATGTACCTCGGATGACAAAACACGGTCGTAGTTGAGAGAGTCCAGCGCGCCCCAGATTGAGGAAAATTAAGGATGACACTCGCAGCCGTTATTAGCGTTTGGACAGGACTAACAATAAGTTGTGATCTCGAGGATAATCGGGACGAAGGGACTTTGATCGAGAGTTTTTCAAGGCTTTGTCTTTTTTTTTTTTGCTCAAGTAAAAATCCCTTTTACGCGACTTCATCCTTTTCTCTGAACAATTTTAATTCCCGGGCATGCATGCACGCTCATATCACGTCCAACCCCCTGCAAGGAATATTAACGGTTCACCGGCAAGGAGCGGAATATTTGTAAAACTATGCGTAGCCCTGGGGTATCTTCGCGGCGACATGCCAGCATGAGGGTGGAAGTATGAGGAGCTCGCGCAGGGAAAATACCCTGGGGAAGAACATTCGAGGTGAGCTAAAAGCGCTTTAAACTATACGTATATATATTCGTCGAGTCGATGGCACGAGGTTGCTGTCGACGACGGCGACGTCTCGCGATTCTCCGCTGCGCGTCACGTGATAATTGAATGTCGCGAATATTTTCGAATAATTGTTCGCTTCCCTCTCGGCTCTCGCTTACCTGCGGGAATACTTATTCACAATTGCCATTTAAGAAGGTCTCAGATGAGAAACTGTCGATATTGCTTGTGAAAGTCTTTTAACAACGCGACATATTGATTATTAGGGAACCAGAGACGGGAGCGCAGAGCCTCGAGCGGTTCTCACTTAGGAGCTTTTGAAATCTGATTAACATTTGATTAGATTAGATGACAACCTCGTACAATTACGAATTATGCATAACGTCTAAATGCGCTTACATGTACATCTCAAATTCTCGAGAAATGTCTTCGGTACTATACAATGTTCTATTTGAATACTGTCTAAAATTAACGTAATGCTTTCGTTTTTTTTCACCTGTGTGAAAAGTATTCTTAATTAAATCACACAAGTAAACCTACACTGAGAAAGAAAATTTGTTAATTCTAAAAAATATTTAGTCCGATACGTTTAATTAAACGTTTTAGTTAGTTAACTAAACATTAGTTGAATTAATTAATTCTTGATTAAAGAAACTAAATAAATTGTTGGAACAACTAATGTGTTTAGTTAACTAACTAAAAATGTTTAGTTGTACGTATCGGACTAAATATTTTTTCGGATTAACAATTTTTTTTCTCAGTGTGTAATAATTTGCCTAAAACCTAAAAATTTCCATAAGCTAACACATATAAAATTATCGTTTATAGTTTACATATAAAACAAATATAAAATTAACGTTTATATGTGTGAATATAGTCTTTATATATGTGAATCCCTTACGACGTCGTTACTCTGCCAAGCCATTAATTCGATAACGTGAATTAGATTATCAACGCAAGCCATGTGCGAACTAACTGTCGATTTACTTTCTACTGTAATGGAACTCGGCTACTACTTGGCGGTTACGAAAGTTAGAGATCGAGGAGGAAAGTACGACGAGGCAGCTAGCTTCTGGGTGCAAGTAAATTTGGTCGTATGAGGATGTGCCATGGATGGCGGGCGACCCTGTCACTTCCATGAGAGTTTCTATGGAGCCCAGCGCCCACTGGGACCATCCATAATTTAGCACCGATGGGAAGTTCCGTGCTCTCGTACTCGTTCGACGCAGTAGCTTCCCTCTTTAAACCCCTTGACATGCTTCTCCAGTCGATCCGAAGCACGAGATGTTCACCGAGTGTCCTAGTAGACTTTGTTGAAAACAACAAAACGATTGCCGGGAAAAAATATTATTTACGAAATAAATATTTTCTCCGTGTTCCAGTTTCAGATATAAATTTATTAATCGACGGTAACTAATCTTCGATTGTTCTTTAACTTCTTCCTTTGCCAAGAATAAGTTGAAATAATTTGTGAATTATCTATTGATCAGCTACCAGCCAAACAAACATTCCTGTGATTATGTAGATAAATATATATTTCCGTTAAATATTATATGTATTTTGAATAAATTATTATATTAAACAATGATATTGATTACATTGTTATGTTTTCTTTATCATTAAATTATATCCACATCACGCAAATGTCTCATATAATACTATATCTTTTTAAACGTACATTTATGTTATTATTTACTAATATTTTTTAGACTATATATTTTCGTGTGTAAACGTAGCATTTACCTTTTCCCACTATAATCGCAAAATGATTCGATAAATTCGAGGACTTCGAAAGCGTTTGCTTTCTTTAGTCATTCGTCCATTTCCAACCACGGGTTGATCGTATTTGCACGACAATCGGTTCGTCTCTTATATTCCGACCAACTCGAAGGGTTTTGTGAATCTTTCTCGTGCGCAATCTAAAGTTGCAATTACGATCTCTTTGCCGATCCAACCTTTCAACGCGTCCCTTTTGTCCTCATGAAGATTCGCCCTGTTTCTGCTAAGGCGGTTAAATTAATCCCGCAAACCCCCTTTCGGCACGGAATTAAGCATGCCTGATGTTTAAGTAATCCGACTCGTGTGAAACTTAGAATGAATATTCATATCCAATTTTCCCAAATGTCGAAGTAGCCCCAAACACCGAAGAAGCAATATGCATCGCTTTCGAGAGAGTCGAAAGTGGAACAACAACTTCGATCGTGCTCGACTATAGCGGGAGGGATGACGATTAAACATTCAATCCAGACAAACAGGACACACTCTAATCACGCCGACAGTCAAGTACGTATATTTAAAACATGGAATGGCCGTAAAAAGAAAGGCGGTCTGTGTCTAGCGACGAAAGTCCGTGACTTTTGCCGCCATTGAATAATCGAGGTTTCGCGTCCGCAGACAAAGGCGTTCACGGCTTTAATCGCCGTCAGAATCAATAGCCGCACCTTAGAAAGGATCCATCCATTATACACCAACACGAAGACATTTACGAGACGGCGGGCTGGGATAGGTGGATCTTTCTTGCGCGCGATCCGACTTCTAATTACTAGCTTCTTGTCGTCCGAGTTACGTGGCTCCTATCGAGGCTTGTCCTTTCGTCCTTCTGGCAAAGGCTCACCTCGCTCCTGTCCCTTAACCCGGTCATCCTCTTTTTCCAATCTTGCTTTCCGACTGGCATCTCAAGTTTCCGGTTGACATTTGAGATTAACCCAGTTGTTCATTTGCCTCCTCCCCTCCTCTCATTTTTCTCCCCTCCGAAATGCGTTTTTCATCATTCTGCTGGCCGAAGCAAATGATGAGGGGATTGTCCGCGTTTGCGAACGCGGACGATTTATTTTCCTAACGAGAGCGTCATATCGCGTTATTGCATCGTGCCATTTTGCGTCCCGGCGATTTTGTCGGGCATCTTACCGTCGACGACAGCACCAAGTATAGCGGATTATGATCGTTTGAATATCGAATACTCAATATCGATGCCTGTTCTGTTTTTCTGGATTGAAAATATTTAATCGGTGACGCGCTGCGACTGTTTTACCGATATCGTACACGGAAATATTTGTCGCAGTTGATTTCATTAAACAAATGGATAATATGGGATGCGGATTTGGAAGAAGAGATTTACATTTCAGAATCTAAAACAGAAAACTATTAAAATGAAAATTCTTTGGAAAATATTGATAATAAATTTCTGTTTATTTATATAGGTATTATACATATATGTACGCATACATATTACAGTGGCTGTAATAAGTAACAAACGAAATATATTCAGCTACAATACATCATGGACAATGATACTTTTAAAAATATTTTTTTAAAGTTACTTAATTTTTGAAATTATTTCGAGTATTTTGACTAAACGAAATATTAATGAATGTGCAGTGAATCGATTTCTGTAAGTACGCTTTTATTTTTTACTTCCTCTTTGCATAGTCATCAATTTAGCGATTAAATAAACCTGCAGCGTTGACGAGAATAGTTACCGACGAAATAACTTTGGACTTTAAAAATAACCATTCGCTTGCTTTATGTCAGAATCGATCCCTGCGCAATGGGGTACTTCGTTCTTTAAGTTTTTCTGTTTCTTTCTTACAGTTTTAAAGAAGTTTTTGTGCTAGTAAATTCCTGCAAAACAATTTAATAGATGTAGAATCCAATAATTATATCGCAATATCAAACGTGAAGGTGTACTTAAGGCTCGCCTGAAAATGATAATACGAAAAAGAGTAATACATTGTAATTAAAATTAAAATGGTGCGACAAGCGTTATCTATTGGAAAATCTGTAATGTAAATGTCCGTTGGCCATTTGTTGAAAATTACAAACTTTATGAGCTAATCAATATGCGAATTTTTTATTTTATTAAACACCATTTTAATATTTCTCATTATCGCGTACGCGATAACTACAGCGTTCGCCCTATAGCTTCTCGCATATTTCAATATCGATATAATGTATTATTTTGCGATAATAAAATTGTTGTATACATATCCTATCGCGAAGAAATAATTGAGAGCAGTGACGTACGCGATCGTTTCAGTCGATCAACTTCAATATTTACGCCGTGATGTGCTTATATCCGTTGCTAGAGAGAAACTCATGGATAACAAAAAGATTTAACGTCCGTACCGCGCATAATTTATGAACGTGGACATAATCATGTCGACGTTATTGTAATCCGCGTTTCGTATCCACATTCATATCCGTGGATCACGAAAGATTTGTTTGATGTCAGAAACGGATGAGGGCTGTTCTAGCAAGAAAAACGTATTTATGGTGCATCTGGAATATTATCCCTGTAATGTATGTCTCCCCGCAAACTTATGCTATTTAATAACTGTATAAGATATGTGTACAAATATAAATGTGCAAATATAAATCTTATTTATTAGGTAATATAAGTTTGCGGGGAGACATACATTACAGATGTTAAAACATTTTTCATAATTTTTTATGAAAATATATAAAATATATTTGTGGGTGTCAATATCTTTATGTTCTTAATCAGCCACATTTATAGAAGGTGTTTAACATTATTAATATACCGCGTATGTACTTATTCGGGAAATTTAATTCTAATTCTAATTTCCGGATACTTGGCAAATAGTAAAGGACAACGTAAAACCGACAATGGAATTATAATTTCTCGGACAACGAGTTACCTGTCGTTATGGTCGTAGACTTAATGGAAGCTGTCTACATTGTCCGTTTGTAATGCGCGTGCTCTTTGTCTGTAAAGTTCAATTACGAGAGTTAATGATTTCGATGTCGTCAAAAGAAAAGAAAAAAGTTTCAAACGAAGAAAAAGTAAGAAGTAATGAGTTCTCGCGGGTATAGAATCTCCTAGCTTAGTGAAAATCTGTTTTGAAGAAAGGTAGACTAAAGAAGTAGATTGAATACAGAATTGAAAATGAAAGAAGAACTTGGAAAGGTGCGACAAAAGGAAATAAAAACGTAGTATAGACTAATCGTGTATTATTCTTCGCAACGCTAAAAACATAAAGTAAAACAAGATAAAGCATTGTTGCATTGAATATTTCTTAAAAGCTTCTTGTGAAATAATTAAATTGCAGCCAAAAGAAAACTTCGATTATTGCCACTTTTTTATCCTAGCCATATGTAATAGTTATCGCCAATTAGATAACTTGTGTTAAATTATATACAAACCAATTTCTCTGAATAAAGAGTATTCTCTTTGGAATTTTCTAATATAAGAAAAGGAACTATTTATCTGTAAGAGACAACCATTGAGAAATGCAGAAAAGCTTAGACGATAAGAAAATGGGGATGAGGAAATTAAGGTTCTGGAATGCTACTCTTCAAGACTCATAGATGGGGCAGGAAATGAGGGGCTCTCGCTGTGAGCGAAGATTTGAAGGAAAAATCCTTTGGAGAGGAATTTCAAGATATGGATTATGCACCAGAACCTTGGTTTATATTCTGTATGATGAATGATCATGGATGCTATATCCTGCGAACGTTATAATCTATGTATATGACCGCATTATGCGCGCAGATTATGAAACATTCCGCACTTAATATTGAGCACATTTTTTAATGTTATATATAATACTAATTTTTTCTGGATAATTTTTTCATTTTTCTATTTAGAGTGTCTTTTTGGAAACCCGATGTTTCTGACAAAATTGACAAATAGTGCTTAATTTTGTGCGTAATTAGTAAATTTTATTTTTTATATTTCAATTTTTCAGTACAAAAAATTTCGTTAATGTATAAAATTGAAAATGCTACTTCATTCTTTTATGTTCTTCGGAATAGTCGTTCACATGCAAATTTCTCCGATAATCCGATGTTACCTTTGTCCACGTAGGTATACCAGGCCACAAAGCAGAGGCTGTTAATCTCGTCTAGGATGCTTGTGTAGGAACGACCTATTAGCCGAGTGATCTGATTTCTCCCTAATAGACTACTTATCTTGACTAACGCTAGCCTGAAGGGTTTAATCCAACACAGTTGCGTTATCTGAATATCAAATCGTTTTATTTCTTCTCTTCTCCCTAACGATTAAAGTAATATAAATGATAGGAGAATGTAAAATGGAATTTGGAGAGTGTTTTGTGGAAAAGGATTATAAATTATTAGTGCATACAATGAGTTTAAGTAAATAAAAGAAAGGTTTCAATAATAAGTAACTGATGCGCTTTTTATTTGGTACTTTACAATTAATAAATTCAATTAGAGATTAATAAGTTCTATAATTTGATGTTCGATTTGAGAAACATCAGTCAAAGCATATTGAAACAGAATAAAGAGATTTTTATCTGCGCGATGTAATTATTTCTCTGGTTTATATCTCACTTTCGAAGGGCTTTTTGTGTTACATTTATAATAAACGCGCGATACATACCTCGATACATATATACATATGTGCAAACAAATTATATATTATTTAGGAATGGTACTGCGTTTTATGTACAACGCGATAAATAGATTATGGTATGTCGCATTGAGGGATGGCGGGATGGCGAAACCAGCTGGTCGTGTTGCGTTACACAAATCCCTGTTCGATGCGATACCAATCCTACCGGATTTGTCGCCAAATTTCTGTAGGATTTTCATGCTGAAACAGCCGTCTACGTTCGCGCCCGGCAAAGTTTACGAAACCATTTTCCAGCGGACAATTTTGGTTCATCTCATATGTGTATAGAGTGATGTTGAGTGCAGCGTCCCATCGTCCCATTTCCGTACTCTCGAAATTCGTATACTATCTTCTATATATTGTCTTTACCTACATATATATGTATATAAAATCGCTTGTAATCGATTTTACAGCAAAAACATAATGTTGAGATAAAAAAATCTACTAAAATAACATATCCTATAAAATACAGTTATCAATATGATATAAAAATATATATATAATGTAGAAGGAATCGTCGCAGGAACAATCTGAAATTGCCGTCTCATAAAATATGAAACAGACTCATAAAAATTAATAAAAAAGTATCTGAGTTCTAACCATTTTCTCCCACATGTTTTATTCATTTATTACAATTTTTAAAGAGCAAAAATTATGAAAAATAATTTCATGTCTTAAAAAGAGATTCTTCTGAAAGAAAAATTGAAGATTGACGAGATATTTTTCTCTTTTTTTCTCGATAGCTTTTCCTATAATTTTGGAATTTACACGATTTGAAATTTAACACCCCAATTTCTAGCTTGCATGCTCATGCAGTCTTCGTTTAATACCCAACACGCATACGTAACGCACAATAACGGTTCATAATACCGCCGTTGAAACGTGCCTAATCTGCAATATTCGTGCTTGTTTGCTACGTATTCGTCGCGTTTCGCCCTCAATGCGTGTCAGTGGGTCAGTGACATCGGTACGGCTCGTACTCGGATTTTGCATGCAACTCTTTTACAACAGAGCAGTTTAAAGGCCGGGTTTTGCGCCGTGCTCGCGCTCACGGCGGATGAGAAGAGAGGCACGCGGAAGGGTGAGAAAGGTGGGTGGAACTTTATATATGACCGGGGTACGGCCTGGACAATGGCCTGGAATCCCCGCGATAAGGGTAGACAGGCCCCACAAAGCTGTTCTCAGCAGCTCCAGGACGTTTTCCCAGTATTCCCTTTTTCGCAAACGTTAGCAAGGATGGTAAAAGGTGACGCAGGGAGAGATATCCGAAGAAAGGCACGAACAGAATAACGGACTTCTGAATTTTCTCGGTTAGATCGTGTGATTTTATCAATGGTTCGCGCAACCACCGTGAACGACTGTCGGCAGGTGTAACAATATTTGGCTGCAAACGAAGAAAATTGTACGAAAGCAATACAAAATGTATTAAAATGTATTATTTAGTTAGAGCTCGTTAGTAATTAATACATAATTTAGTGTTCATGTAGTTTAGCGTCTTATGTCTGTTGATTTATAATTAATACGAATTGACGATCCTTATTATAAGATATATCTCCTATATACGTATTTATATAACGTGTTATTATCACATAACAGTCACTATTCAAATAGACTTTTGACTCAGAGTTCAACAGACTGCTACCATTGATATGTCGTAGGAATTTTATTGATTATCGCCAACTCTACGAGGCTGGCGTTTTGTATGTCACGGTAATGTACAAAGTGGCGCCAGAATTCCATTTTCCCCAACGATGCCGACAATGGCTGAATATCCTTTACGGTTCTTTTCCATTTTGTAGTAGAAGCGTGAGCAAGGTTTACTAAACGAGGGCTGTGCGTGCGAAATTTTGGGTCACGGACGTAGGGCGATGTCTTGACGTCGGCCGTATATTATTACGCATTATTCAGTAATGCTCATTCTTATAATTCTTATAGCCATTCTTATAGCCATTTGCAATTCGAAAATTCTTCGCATTTCTATGCTAATTTGTACGACTTATAACAATTTATAGATACGTTGTATAGATACGTATGCTGAAATTATAACTTGCACAGCTATGTCGGACAACACGCATGAAACATCAGCCTTAATACATGCGAATCGATTGCTGTTTCCGATTGCAGTATCTTGACGAAGTAGCGCGTACATCCCGTGAAAATGGCTCTACGTGACACGTTCATCGGAGACTCGACTTTTCGTCCCAATTCCGCGTTAATCGATTTCCAGTTCCCTGGAGATATGTACGCGCACGCACACTTGTTTACGCAGCCGGGCTCGATATACGCAGACGCACCCACCGCCACCCTCGTTTCCCACGCTTGCTTTTTTTTTTTATTCCGGGAGATCTCTCCCCCGCGGAGATCTCTCCTCGAATCAAACGTGCTGTGCCACAATTGCGGCTCACGATTGAATTTTGCGTGTTTTTTTTGGCTGAAGTGTTTTTTTGGGGCTGAAGAACAAAGCGAGAATCGCCGATGATAAACCCCAACGGCAACGCTTTTTTTCGTGCGAAATGACGCCTGCATGTATTTTAACCTCTTCATCTAGCGTTTAAATTTTGGAAATGCATCAGTATCAATTAATCCGTTTAAAATTGTAGTGTATCCGCATATTTTATATCCTATTTTCAACATTAGGTAATATATACGTATGCTGAAATACATTTTTTAGTGTCAATTACTAATATTATTAACAATAAAAATAAGGATATTTTAGTGCAATTTATCTGATAGGATAATATTTGCAATTTTTTATATAATATAATTTTTTATTATTAACATCTAACGAACAAATTGCAATAATAGTTGACAAATTTTACGATCCCATCGGCGTTTCTTTGTGATTTTCAACGATACTGCTCTTACTAAGAAATAAGAAATTTGCATATGTAATATATTTGAATAAGCCGTATAATTATATTCTATGAAAAAGACTTGACACATCTCTACACTTCCGCTTTTCATATTGAATATGGTTTATTTTAAGTTATTTATAAAAAAGCAAGGCAATAAATTCTCTGTGATATAAAACTATTAAGAAATTTAGCAGCTTTTATTCCTGGATTGCAGCGCACGCACTTAAATTGTTACTTTGTACGCTTTGTCGTACGACTATTATGTTAGAAGCGATTTTCCGCAATCCGCATCTAGCGGGATCACTAGCGAATTTGCTACAAAGGAGACGGAATGCGCTTCAGATCTTTCAAGAATGGGCCCTAAGGCTTTGGAGCTTGCAAAACCACATAATACGCAAGCATATCTACATTCAGTATGAGAAGCGGAAGCGACGTGCGTTGACAGGATGTTTTGAAAGTGCTCTGGTGTAGAATATAATTGTGCGGTTTATCGAAACATATTCCAAAATATATATATTCAGTGAATTCCTTCTATCGCTTAGTAAGAATATCATTGAGGATTGGCGATCATTGAGAATAAGTGAATCCTGCGAGATTGTGAATAAGTGAGCGCGGCACCAAAGTTCGTCATTTTAGGTACGTTGCTGCGATGCATCGCACGTTATACATTTAACCATGAAATTGGAACCATAACAATATTTCGTAAAGCTCTCTCACGTTTTTTAAACTCCGAATTTTTGTGTATCGTTCAATTCATGCGCATAAATTGATTTTGTAGCCTGGAGGTTAGTGAGAAGACAGCTTATATTTTCAATACAAATCTGTAGCGATGAAATATGTATGGTGAAAGTATAATTATATTGGCAATTCAGTCAAGAATATATAATTGCCCAAGCGCGTTATTTTGCATTGTGCTCTCAGATTTTCTTTCATTTATCACTGAAGAAAGTATTAAACATTAAAATATTATTAGTGACTATATTTTCTCAGAGAAGAAAACCGGAAGTAGTTCAGGAGTCGCGGGATGTTATGTTAATGTAACGCGTTCCATTGGCGGTCTGATATACATATACATGCGAGGAATGCATGTACGTCGCCTTGCTAATCAAGCTCAATGTCTAAAGCTTAACACCAATATTGATGTTCGAGATTACTCCGATTCCGGTTGCCCTTTCCCTCACTATTCGCTACAAACTGTGTATTCCAATCTGTTTCTGTGTATCGCCAACATTGCAGATCAATCATTCACAATATATTTTGAAAGCATAATTATAGAAGATTTATAAGTGTACTTTTTAAAGGTACAGTTTATTCAAATCTTTTGCAGAAAATTTTTTGGCAGAATATAGGAGCATTTATTGTACATATATTATCGTTAATACGGACTAAAAATTAAAGTCATTCCATAAATAGATAATAAAAATTTTAATGAGTTATTTTATTTAACTTTCAGATTAGAATCAATTTTTTAAATTTCTAATGTCGCTAGTTAAATCTTCCTGTAGAAATATCTTTGTAAAAAATTTGTGTACAGAAAATTGTAAAGTTTTATTGATGAATCAATATCTTTTTTCTATTTAGTAAAATTTCTGCTCAAAATTCTTTTAATGAAAAATATAAATAAATTTTATTAACAGTGGTATCTGAGCTTTAGAATTATTTAAATTTATCGAATAGAGTTTAGATCAAAAATCCAAGATTTGGTGCATTTGTTAAATTTGCACTTAATTAGATACAGAAATTTGTGGGAATTACGTAATTCCGCAGCCGTCAGTGCGCTTCAACATTAGTGCATACAGTACTACTGTAACATTACTATAGTGTACCTTTATTGTACCTTTGATAATAGATATGATGTAACAACGGCACTACACAGATTTGATATAACTCTTTGAGCATATTGTTAATCTGGAATTTCGACATCGATAGTTATGATTTAACACGCAAACTGTAATAAGAAAATACATTAATTGCTGTAAAAACCGAGCTGTAAAAACAAGTATACGTTATCTGAATATTATTATATTTTACATCACATATTTAATCAGTTAAATAATTTATAAAGTATTATATATTAAATTTGTAGATTAAAATGGACAATGTATTTTTATAACAGAGAAAGACTAAATCTCGTATATCTGAATATATGATATTTGTTTTTTTAATTAAAGAGCTATGACTAGATATCACTTTCAATACCGTGACACGATACAAATTCATAAGGTGATATACTTTTAGTAACACCATTTGATCGTTAATAAATTGTTGTAACTCTTGATCTTATTGAGACGTCAACGCATGAAAAAGATGTCTAGACAGTCGTATTAAAAATAGTATAATATATTTAATGTTTATTATCTTTAATATTCGAGATAAGTAATTTTGCAAAATAAATTTGACACACAAACACACTGAAAATTACGTACTTAGAGAAAATTTTATATCAAAACATTGAGTACATAAAGGAGGATATTTTAGGGCGAATATATTAATGTGCATTTTGGAAAATTTATTCTTGGAGTGAAAATGTTATATAAAACAAAAAATATTTGTCAGTACGTGTGGTATTTCAATCTTTCTGAGGCAACATCGAAAGACGCGAACTCGTTTATTCATAGTGAGAGCTGCAGATCAAATTAAAATAAAATATTAAGGTGCATGATACCTATAGCAATGTGCTGCATTTATATTTGCGCTGCTTGTGCAGTCACGGTTTGTCAGATGGAGCGGCGCTCTTAAGCAAATAAGGACACGAAATTGAAACCCCGAGCATCATTATTGAGTCTCGAAACAACCCGGTAACATGATGTGTCAACTGCGGGGCTGTTCAATGCTGCCGTTAATTGTAACCAAAGTTTGTAGTCCGAATACGGCTCTTGCACTCTGGCGCAAATACATGTGCGGTATCTGCGCCGTATGCGGAACTGTGCTCGTAAGTAGTAGTAGTACCACTCTCAGTAACGACAAAACAAATTAGAAAAGCGAATTAACATGTTATTCGACGATACAAGCAAACGTGTTACTTAGAAAATTCTACTTTTTTGAGTTTTTTAATTATTTTCAGCCTCGATAAAGTTCGTTACTATTTGCGGAAATAACGTTCAGTCTGTAAAATCTGAGGGATAAGTAGATACGAATTGTGCGCTTTTAGAATTTTTGAAGTTTTACGAAAACGCTATAATAAATATGAGATTTCAATGAGATTTAAGCGTGTTCTCCCGTGTCGTCTGAAGCGTACATTGTACTTCCGACGTTATGCTAATGAGGATCATCAGCGAGTCGCAACATTGTCATGCATAAACACGATTTTGACGTTGGCGGTTGCCGTGAAAATTTCCCTTCGCACCCTTCCTTACACATTCTCGTTAGGTGTGTCAATACACGGATCGGATGGCCACAGTGGCATATGCTGCTCTACGAGAGTCGACTCACTCGGCAGTCGACAACTTGCAACTCATACTTTTCCGCCATCCATTTATTTTTCCCTTTTCTTTCTTCATTCCTCTTTCTCTTTCTCCGACTGTCGCTCGCTTTCGCCTTCTCTCATTTTCTCTTTTCTCTCCTGCCGAGTTTTTCTTTTTCGCGCGTTTCTACAGTTTCCTCGCCCAACGCTCAGTTCCGTGCGCCTCTTATTCTCCTATGCCGCATAGCGCTGCTTTGCATAATTTCTATCGCTGCAGGTAGACTGGAGGTACATATACCTTTACCGCATGCTTGTAGGTTCCTCATATACATATTAGATGTATGCGTGCTTACACGTGGGCACATTAATGTGAAGCGTGAGAGGAAAGTGAGTCAGGGGGATGGAACGAAGGGAGCGAGAGGCGAGGCAAGAGTGTGTCGATTTTTACTTCGTTACATCGTTACACGCGATACGTACACATACGCGAGATACGTATAATCTTGTTGTAGACACTACGCCTTCTATCGTGAAATTTATAGATTGATAAAAGTGGAACACCTCGACGATAAGTCCGCCGCGATTCAAGAGGGGACGTGAGAGAGTAAAAAGAATCCAACGCCGTTTTAACACGGCTGATACATAAAGTTTCTGCATCGCGGGTGGTCCTCATTTAAATTTTATTGATATATATATGTGTAAGTATATGTAGAACGAGTTTCGCCCTTCGCGGTGTGTTGGAAATTCGCGAAGTTGGAGGTTCTTCTTGACAGTCCAGGCACGACATCCGGTTCGTTTTGCCCGATGGCGGGGATTTTCAAGTTCCAAATGAATCCACTATCTTGGCGTTGAGGTGGAAATACGTCTTCCTGGCCCCCGAAAGACGATTTTCCTCGGGAACACATCAGTCCTCGGTGTTCGAGCTCTAAATAATGTCGGAACGTGAGTAACCTACTGAAAACGGTGGCTTTATGCCGGCCATCCTCCGCTTTCGCTCCGTCCTTCATGCCTCATTCTTTTCATCCTACTTCCGCTTACGTCTTCTTTCCGTCTTCTTTCCTGCCGTTTACCTTCGATCCTCTTTACTCGATCTACTTGGAGCCCGCAACCCTACAAATTGCCGACAATCCCACATCTGTCGGATCCTCCACTCCCGCACGATATTGGCTTTCGCTCTCGAGCTGTCATACCACCGCTAATTCCCCGCGTATATACAGACGAGGCTATGTGTGTATAAAATTTCGATGCTATACGTGATATAAATCAAAAGAACGGGATTTCAGTGGCGGCGCGATGATTTACGAGATGACAGAAGTTATATCGCTTCTTCGAGGCGAAGGAGTATTGTTGCGCTTTTCGATATGTCGACCTAATTCGTTAAAAAGGAATTTTCAATCCATGACTTTTGTGCTGCTGAAGAGAATGCGATAGAATGTATCGTTCTGTCTTCAACAAAAAGCGTGATTTAAAATAATATATCGTTTAAAATGTTATAAATCGTGTGAATTAATTATCAACTTCTCAAGACTTATCGGACTTTTAGAGATTTAAGCTATATTTGCAAACTTCGCTGAAAATTTGCGGAAATAATTCAAATGCAGATAAAATAAAAAAGATAGCATATATAGATAGCTGAAAATAGCATAGATTTAGCTTTAAATTTTATTATATTTTTGATGGGCTTGTTCACTTTTTAAAAGAAATTAGAGAAATTTATTTTTGTTTCCTCAAAAATCTGCATTCGTGCAAGATATGTAACATTTTTTGGGAATAACTTTACAGAGATTGAAACAAGTTTATCGCTAATTGGAGGTAAAAATATATGTTAGTCACCGAACAATTCGGCGCGTTATTGCATATTTCTATTACGTAATTCGTTACATACGCGGGTTCGAAAACGAGGCGTTTCGGGAAAATATTGCAGTCGGCTTGTTGCCAATAAATTACGATGACTATATCAGCCGGAGAACCGTCACTAATGACGAGCGAGCCGTAATAATTCCAGGATATTACGCCGGACAGTCGATAACGAGCGATATTTCAATACGCCCACCGTTTCACTTATTGCCGCTTCGAATGATCGGTGCTTACCTGTACGTCGCTAATGCTATTACGAATGCGTTTTACAAATTCCACGCGCGTTGCGTTTGCAACGGGCGCAATGTTAGGATGATTTTCTGGCACCGGTTGGTACCGGTGTAATCCGGACATTAATTGGGTAGACTAAATCAAAATCCTGTTTGATCAATTAGAGAGATCATACAGGCGATTTATTAGTCGGTTAACTTTGTGTTTGCGAATGGATTGTTGCGCCTCAAATTCTTAACTGCACCGTGTAATCGATGGACACGTACACTGTGGCCGATGCACGCTGATGTTGAAATATATTTGTTGTAATCAGTCAAGCAAACACGATATTGTCACGATAATGTAATAATAACTGGATCATTTAATAACTAATATGTAATTTTGCTATAGTTAACAATTGACGATAAATTGCAGTTAATTTCATATAAATTATAAATCATTAACCTGTGGAAAAGAAGAATGAATATGTATGTATACGTATACGCATTGTATGAAATGATTTGAATTTTCACTTAATGTTAATTGGTATGTTTCTATAGTTGAAACCGAAAGGCAGTAATTATCGGTTTTAGCGTATTTATTTTATATATGGAACAGATTCTGGTTACAGGATTAAATGAGGTCAATTGAAGCTCTCAAATAGGATTATTTGAAAATAATATAGTAATCCAGTAAACTTGAGTTGCAATAAAAAATCGCTATAATTTTTATACATTTTCAAATGCCGTTTAAAAAATATGTGATATTTATTCAATTATTTTGACATTACGTTTTTTATGCTTCTGAAGCATCTCTCCCTCTTTTTTCCCCTCTTTCACTCTTTAAACGATAATCTCTACACTTTTATTATTTTGATTTATAGGTGCATTTTTCGCGTATAATCTGTGTATTACGTGCACGCATGCCATTGTCTGTCTCTCGTTAGGCGTTTCTAACGCGTCGTAAAAGAGACGCCTGATGGATATTAGGTTATTTACGCGTTCGCTTCTTCACGGTAAATTAAACAAGCCTCTTATCCCGAATTGCTTGTTGTTAAATACGCGTGTCTGTCTGCACCGCCTGCAACGGCGGAAGCCTGAGCGGTAGCTCCATCCTACCGTGACCGAGTCACCCCTGGCACGAAGAGGTGAATAATTTTAACCAAGTGCACTCGAGCTGCGGCAGCTTGTCAGTTCGCGCGGCCATATTCCGCGGTATACGCCCAACGTCTATGCTCGACGATCAAATGGGTTAATGTTTTGAGAGCTGCGAGTATCTCTGAAAAAGCTACTTGAGTCGGCCGAGAAATTTTCCACAGAGGCGGAATTAGTAACTGCAACAGAATTTGATAGAGACATGATGCGAGGTCGTGAATTAACAAAAGAAGTTTGTTACGTTTATAAAGAAAATATGTTTCAATGTAGCAGTAAAAACAAGCGTGGAAGAGACTAATTTAGAAAATACATGAAGCCAATCGATGCCTCACAAAATTTCGTTTATGAAAAAAAAAAAGTAAAAGTTTATTCGTTGTACCTTAAAAATTTATATAGTTGAGTCAGAGAAGAAAGTGAGCGATATTTGGAACGCTTTATTTTATACACCTGCTACATGTATTCATATAGTCGTGTAACACCGTTATCACGCTTTGATAGAAAAAAAAAGTATCTGCAAGGAGTTTCCATATAAACTCGTTGTCGGAGGGTACTTCCTGGCGATTAAACCTCGTTGGAATGCAACGGTTGACTGAATCGCATTGGAAAAAAAAAAAAAAACGAGAGGGATGACGAAGTAGGAGAGCGAGGGACGGATCGGGGCGGAAACTGGTCGGATTACACGTGGCCGGCGAGGATTTATCGATGAGTTGAGCTCAGATTAAGGCTCGCCCGCAAGTGGGAGCGAGCGAGTAAAAAATTCTCCAGCCGGCGCGTATCGATCGACGATGAATCGGGAGACCGATCGGGCGTGTCATACGAACGACGTCGCTGTTAATTGTTGCCTGTCGATGTGCGACGGCCGCAGTCAACTGCCGTAAGATTTATTCTCGCGCGTTCCCCCTCGGCACGTATATAGGTATCGCCGACGGCGAAGCGAAACTCGGTTTTGAGAGCGGTCCAGCCGTCTGAGCCTGGGTTTCCCAGGATGTTCCGCTAGGATTAGCTCGCTCTCTCGACGTTTCCATTTCTATTCTCGAATTCCTCGGATGAAGTATTTCGTTCATCTCGTTACGTATTATTTATAATAAAGTTAAGGAGCTTGCGCTGCAGGCTCCCTTTTGTAAGTTATTCTAGATTTTGTTTCTTCATTATTGGGTTTAATTCAAATTCTTAATAAAGGAAAAAAGGCAGCTAGATTGTGTGTGTGTGAATCGAAGTTACACTAACTAGATTTCTTATTGCATTTATTGTTTATTGACAATAATAAGGCGAAAATTTACACGACAGATTTGAAGTCATGTATTTGTTAGTGATACGTAAACTCTTGCCTTGAAAATAAATTTTTGTTTATAGAATAAAGTTTTTGCAAATAGCGATTATATATATATGCTATTTTAATTAAATCGGGCGATGATTGAAGTTTTCACCTAGTATGCCATTTAATATCAACTCAATAACGTCGAGTGCCGATTTATATGCATAGAGAAATTGATGCCATCAAACGGGATGTTTGCAGACGATAAGCATTAAAAGACTTTCATCGTTGCCTCAGAGATAGCGATTTTAATAAACTTTGTTACGCTTGGAGGAACGTGAGGTCGTTGCTTTCAAAATGCGCTTCCAAAGAGCTTGACGCTCAAGTTTGTAGTCAAAGCTTCGCCCTTTTTATTATTCGTGAATCTGTCCATATGAAACAATATGCATACAAAACGGCAATAAACATTTGAATATCTGCAATAAAAAAGCGCAATGGAATTATCGCGTAACATCTCGTGGAAATGGTTTAACGAAACTTTTATAGAGCCAAAGCTGCTGGTATATTTTATTCTATATTTTTATCATTTTTATCGATACAGATACACAGATCCATACATTCTCGCACATAAGCGATGTTAATATTTCACAAATTATCTCTTATTGCTAGTTTCATAAATCCTTAATTCTATTGTAAAATACACGACAAATGAATTATTTAAAATATATAACAAATATAATTTCCTTAGATATTAAAAATAATTTAGGAAACATGTTTTATTAGTTATCAATACCCTCTATTAATGATGATATTAATGAGATTTTTTTGAAATAAAATTTTTGAGTTAAATCACGAATTACTTTCAGAATTAATTTTGCGCAATGAAAGTTGAATTATATGCTCTATGCTTATCTTCGTCGTGGAATAAATTGCACTCCGTTAACGACGCGAATTTTGCTTACGGCATCACGAAAGGATAACGCTCGAAAGGCTGAGTTTTTTTAATGGAACCTTCTCCGATCACGGCTGCTTGTTCAACGGCGCCTCTCAGACACAACCACTAATTTGCTGGATGAAAAACTCGCGTGTTATTAAGCTGCGTCGCTTAATTGGGTTAATGAGGCGATGGACTCGCCGCAATGAAATGACATCCCGCGTTATTCCAAGAGTTAGCTCGTCGGGAAATTCATTAGGGAAATCCTCAGACTTTCTGTGCACTGTAAAAGCTTAGAGAACTTGTATGGACGGATATAAATGAGAAACGACATTCATATAAATAATGAATACATTTTTTATACAAGATAATATTAAATACGTTGTTTTCATTTCTTGAGCATCTTTTTTTATTGTTCTTCTTATTAAAAAGTCTTCTAATATTTTTTTCAATTTAAACAAAATAATGTTTCGTTAAATAAGTTATTTGTAAATGCATAAAAGTAATCTTTTTTTTTATCGAAGCTATTTTTTTATTACCAGTAACAATCCACTATTTAAATTTTGCAAATCTACTAAATTTAAAAGCTTTGTTCGTCCGATATAGATCGTTTTTTATTATAACAGCGATTACTGCAATTATTGATAAAAGGATAAATAATGAAGTATAATTTTTTCACAATAATTGCCTCTATCAATATTATAGCGTTTTTTAAAACTCGTTACTCTTTGACACTCTTTGTCCATACCGCCGTTCACAACAAATAGCTGACATGGTAAAGATGTTAAAATGTATACATTTATTTTCACGCTTACATATACGCGTCGGGACGAGTTGCTAAAATACCTTTTGCCGGATATACGCTGTGCATCACACTGCACTTGCAAAGTCGATATTTCAGGGTTGAAACCTAAACACGGTTAAAGGACGGTTTGCCACTTCGGCGCTTTACCGCAGAAGCAGTTCGAAATGCTCCAAATTTACGATTTCCGGTTGCCTCGAATCGTTCGGTTCGAAGTTCGGAGACAATAAATCAACATCGCATTGTATATGGCACTTTGAATATGATGTCAGCACTTTGCAGGGTACGTGAAAGCAAAATAATTTTCATGAAGAGCATTCTTCTTACATTAGCAAAAGGTGTAGGGTGGAACATAATTTTTTTTAATTATTTTAATTATATTTAATTTTCCCAAGTAGATAAAATATGTAAAACTAATATTTCATATTTTATTCCATAATTAATAACGAAGTTACATCTTTATATATCTACAGACACAGGTTTCATGTAAACTTTTATTTTCGGTGATCAATGGAAAATAATGATATTCTTATGATATATACATTTTTCATTTCTCTATCAAAAACGTATCTCTTACTGCACGAGTCCGCAGTTGAATTTGGTGAGCTGTCGATTCTTTCTTGATTCGTTTGCATAATGCAGTTCCTTGAACAATCAAGCGTATTCATATCTGACGGGATCGAAAACGGAAACGGGGAATTTGCGTGATGTATGCATGTGGATACACGAAAAAGGGCGGAAAAAGATGGGGCAGATAGATCGTCGCATTCGCAGAAAAGACATTGCGACAGTTTCGCAGCAATTCATATCAGATTGACGTTCTGGAAACGGCTTTCTTATTGTAGTGCCATCGTTTCTATACAGAACGTCGTCTTGAATTAGCTTATCCATATGGATCGCGATTGTCAGTTCGTATCGGCGCGGGTCTCATAGATCACCAGGATTGCTTTCCCATTGTGTTTTTCGTATGGACCGCGCGAATTCTCCCATTTTGCATCTCAATGCTTCACCCTCTCCGTTCACCCTTTCAGTCATTCTGCCAACCACCGACACACCCACCCCGAGTCATTCCTTATTGAATTACCCTACATCCGACGAGCGGGCATCCCCCTTTTGATGCGATATCTACGTCTAAGTGCCATGCTCTTGACGGTTTTAACTTGGCGCTATTTACCGGGATTCTTATTAGACTATAGTACTATAAAGAGACTGTATCGTATTATATCACTATCGTTCTATAAATTTCAAAGAGATAGCATTTCTTTGTAAGCTGCAGAGGCGCCGCGTGCCCCGTGTAGAGAATATTACGTTTGCATTAATGTTGCCTGTTCGAAATCTTAATAGGAACTGAAACGTTTATAATTCACTGCCGTGAACAACGAATAACGGTGAGATCTCGGCTGGAAGGAAATTTGATTAAATTTGCAGTCAGTTATCCTAGTTCTTAGAGGATAATGAAATTTTAATGTAACAGGCATGACCTGGGCGTTTCCGGGATTTTCGGCACTCTCCTTTTGAAATTTAATTTTAGGTCCAGCATACTTCGAAAGAATTTTAATTCGATAATTAGTTACAAAGTGTTCAACATTGAGTGTTGAAATGAGGACAGCTAAATTTTTGTACGATAGAAATTGCTGTCAAATTTACAAAATAATCGGAGCATGCAACTATATCAAATTAGTACGAAACATTGAATGAAATATCATGTGTCCAACGATAACAGGTATGTGCGTATATATGAGTTTTCAGCTCGGGAAATATCAGCAATACTCGGCTGTATACGGAAGACGGCACGGAAAAATCTTTTCCTTTTTTCCTAGCTGTTGTAGACGTGCGACGAGCCACTCCCGCGTCGTTATTCGCGCGAAACTGTCCGCGTTCAGTAACAGTCGCGCCATTTGAATAATTACGAGCCATAAAGCGCAGTATTTGTCACTTCGTACGCTAAATTGCAACGGCAATCGTTGTCGTGCAGATGAGAGAGCCGAATTTCGCAACGAGCGGAGAAAAATCATGGACGACATATATATAACAGCGGTCTTCTCTGTCGTTCCCTCCCTCCCTCCTTCCCTCTCTCTCTCTCTTTCGCTTCCTCTGTCTCTTTTTCTTTCTCGCTTTCTCTCTCTCTCTCTCTCTCTCTCTCTCTCTCTCGTTCTCTTTTAACTTTGATTAACGGTGCGCGAGTATGATCGCGGACGCGCTGTTTCCAAATGGCAAGGAACGAATTTACATCGCGCGGCAATCCATTTTCGACAGCTCGCCCGAGAACGTATGGCTGTGAGAGCATTTGCAACATACGACGTAATATCGAAGCAGCGACCGATTGATTTTTCGATACCCGCGCACATAAACGCAAAGATACAGACACAGACGTGCCGTGACCGTATGCGAGTCCTTTAGGCGAGTCAGCACTCTACGCGCCAACAGAGGCGTTTTAATCGAAAATTTATCGCCTGTAGGAATCTAGTAATAATTCATTATCTTCTCTCGTACGGACTGTTATATATCTTCGTAATTGAATACATTACACTCCGTTAGATTTATGCCCATTCCTACCAATGTAGATTAACTTCTAATCTCGGTTTAACTTACTTTCTATCTTTTTCTAACTTTTAGAACTAGGAAAAGATGACAGGTAAGTTAAACCAAGATCAAAATTAATCTGCGTTGATTGATAGAAATGGACATTAATCCCATTCCCGTCGACGGCAGTTTACGATACCGCGCGCGCGCGCAATATTTTTATCAAAATTAACTGAACGTTCGGAGTGACACGTGCGATAGTTTCCCGACATCGGGAATGTATAACGTCGCCGTCGTCTGAAGATGTCTCTCGGCGCGACACATCGCGGCGGTTATAGCTTCGTAGATAGTTATAGCTATCGTTATAACTTCGCAGACTGTCGCGCGGATATTCGTCGGCTGCGATTTACGAGTGACGAGCACATCATCGATCCCGAGCGGCATCGCGCCTGAAGCGACTGAAGCGTTTAAAGTGTATATGTGCAGTCCGCCGCCGGCGGAATCGCGGTGCAATTCATTTTCCGCCGATTTATCCGGAAAGCCGTCGAAAGACTCGCGAGGTCGAGGCGCGAGGGGGTGGCACGGGACAATTGATTTCTTTCCTATCGCGCCGGTGTCAAAGCCCCCCGCGCGTTGCCGCGCGCGGCAACGCGCGCGTCAAGGGTTACACGATCCATAACCCGCGCAGCACGGTCAGAAACGAGCTGGAGGTGGGGCGCCGTAAATTCCGAGAGAGCGCTTTAAATTAAGCCACGTCTCGTCGGCTAAAAAGAGGTATACGATGTTATAAAATCGGCAAAAAACCGGGCAGCACCGGGCGCTGATTTTATTGTCAGTCCAGCCGTCCCATCAATCATGGCTCTTACGCGTCGCTCTTTCTTCCCGTTCACGTTTCTACAGATGTATCCGTGTTGTTCTCCGTGATGGCAATAAGTTTATTGCAGCTGTAAGGCATAATTCTGTGCAATGTAGAAATTCTCATTTGTCTTTTTCATCATTACTAAATGCGTGAGAATAATACTGTACCAAAACGTAGGCCTGAACATATTTTTTTAAGAAGATGGTATGGTTTTAAATAATAAGAGAATCGTCATTTCTTAATTTATATTTCTACATGATTTAAAAAAGTTTGCTGTTATTTTATGTCAATACAGTAAATATTTAAAATGCAAACTGATATTATAGATGTGCTATTTGATTTATTATCTGGCTTTATACATCAAGCAGCGTGTACATATCCGCCCTGAAATTCTATAGTATTTCTGGATATTGAAACTTCGCAAATTCCTTTTTTGATCCGCATCAAATAGTAATTCTATGGAATATCGAAAATCATGTATTGCATATAAAAAACACGAAAATGAAGTTATATAATGGATTGGAAATCCATCCTCTATTTAAAATGAAAAATATTTTTAATTTATAAACATTTGACAACAGTGTATTGAATTGTTATTATTCAGAATTTTATTTATAATATAATTTTAACAGTTCTTTCTTCTTTTATGTGTGTGTTTGAGATATATATGTAAAATGTTAATATTAAGCTTCCTCTAATAGAGTTCGAATAAATGTATTATTTATAAATAATCTGCCTCGACACATTTTGGCTAAGTATCATCGATTCCATATATATATATATATATACACACACACACACACACACACACACACACACACATATATTGGAAATTTTATATTATCTTAATTGAAACCACGATTTTCTCCACATCACGATCATATGCTCTCGTTTGTTCTTCATACCACGTGGGCCTCTATAGCCAATCGTCTGCCTCTCATTCTCATTGATTCACCCAATAGGAAAGGAAATAGACAGCCGGTCCAGCTGATACTGTTCCGCTCCGGGTGCATAATAGTCTAGTTAGTAGGTGCAGGGTACCAGATTCGATTAGCCTCGTTACAGTTGCGCGAGCTGCGTGGCAGCTTTAAACGATAAAGCGATACGTTTGAGTTGCGCTACATTACGTTTTTCCTGTTTGCATGGCAGATGTGCAACATGGAAAATAATCAATATATTTATGAAATAATCACCTTGTTACCCAATTTGTTTTAAACCGCATAGAGTATTACTATTATCGCATTAGGCTTTCTTTATGTCATAGATTGATTATTGTTGTTTTAAATAGATCTTGTTGATAACGAATAGTACATATCTGCAAAAACGCGTTTTATGAATTCTGATATCGCCAATTTTACAATATTCGTGGCACGCGGCTGTATAGAGGATACTTTTTACTTTTATTTTTTATTGTAGTGTTGAATTATATTTATAAAATTGAAATAATTCAAGTTGATGATTATATTTTAGGTATATGGGTAAAGTTAATTTTGCTAAGAAAGATTCCCGCCGATCGAATTTCCAAAAGCACATTTTTCAATGTTGATAAAATGTACCACGATGCCAATTTCGTGAAGCGCAATAAATTATTACGTCGGCATGCGCGACTGGCAATACGTCACGCTGCCAGATAGTTTAACGTCTCGTGTAGTGGACGATTATATATTTTTCTCTGCATCGATGCGTGTCGCCCGTTTATATCGCCTGTCGTTAACCGCTATGCAGACATCGTTTTCCGTTCGGCAAACTTTTATGAATTGAACGCAGTCCGTTAATCGTTACAACTCTCGCTCGCATGTAAAAGTCGAAGTTACTAGTTGACGCGAACGCCGGGAAAAACGACGCCTCCGATCGAGGAAGACGTTCATGGATCGCGCAAAAACTTTCGACGCGCTTGCCTGGCCTTCTTCTCCCACGCGCCGATTTGTATCCTTCGAGTGGATAATGGCTCGCCATTCGTTTCTGATTGTACACAGACTGGTGCACTTAGCGTTATCGCCTGTAGCAGTTGAATTTTATTTGCCGTTTTAAAACAAGTTTTTCCTGCTTACACTCGCGCTCATCGTGCGGAACTTCAACTTTGTCATGCTATTGGCAGCTAAATGACGTGTTTTTAAAATCCAAATTGACGCAAATGCGCTTGACACAAATGTGATAATTCACTAGCGATTATCGTGTCATGTTTTCTTCTCTATTTTTTAGGCTGCTTGGTTAAAACGCTTTGTCATTTTTAAAATATTTTTGATGTTTTGCGTACTAATTTCTATACAGAGTAGTTCGTACAAGATGTATATTACATTAAAATAAATTTTTTAGGAAAACTTTTTAATCTATGAGGATTTGGAAAATTCTCTCGAATAAGTAGTGTTTTCACATTCGCATCCAATTTTATTGCGAATAATTTCTCATAAAATATAGCGTAATGCTTAATATGGACTATTCTGTATATGTAACTTAATCCGATATTATAGAATATATATAGCATATGCTTTACAAAATACTGTTTATTTCAGAAAAAAATTAAAACTGTTATTAGAATGTCGACTGTACTACTTATTGCTTCTCTGGATATGCTTCATTATTTTTTTTATTTAGTAAAACATACCTACGAACTTATTTTTATACAAGTTTGTTAAAATAGAATTATTTCATCAAGGTCTTAATCATCTTTATCGTCATTCTTGGATTATATCGGAATAAATAGATTTTATCGAACAGAAAACGTCTCGCTCATCCTGATGTCGGTTATATACATTGAACTAAGATCGTGATAATTGTTTTCCGACATCACATCGGACGAGGGAAAAGATGGTTAAAGCTGCTTGATCCGCCGGATTGATGGATGCGGCGGTCACGGCTCATTATTGGTTCCATTATATCCGCTTTCTCAAGCCACTGTCCGATCACTGTCGGACAAGCTGTTCGATCGACCTGTCCTTTTATCGTATAACGAAACTGACCGTCGGTATACGGTATACCGCTATCGCCGATCAGAGCCATATACTGTCATGCCGTACACGTAGTGTAGTATCAAGGCAGTATCACGGGGCCTACGGTCAAATGTTAATGAAGGCAGACCCCCAATGGTATCAACTATCACGTAACTGACCACTCGAGAATAACCTGAATAATTAAAGTTGTGTTTCTCGATACATTAATGCGTATTAAATAGAACACGAAGATATTGGCGATAAATAGTTGGGAAAAAATATCGAGAAAGGCGCTTTTCATATTTTTTTAATAAGGAAATAAAGCTGTTAAGAGACTATACACTTCTGAATATGACACAATGATCAATCATATTCCGTTCCTCCTACATTTTAGTTAACTTTAATATTAAAATTACAATTATCTTACCTACTTTAATTTTTAACTTTATGATTTTTGTAATTTTTGCATTTTTAGTACATATATCACACAACTAATAGAAACAGGAGAAACAAATGTAAAATTTAGATAATAAATACAAAAAGAAGAGAAATAAAATTGGCTTATTGGTACAGTCGCCTATTTCTCTCTAAAGTTTCGGTAAAATACAGTTTAGAACGTGTTTGAGAACTCTCTTTGTCGCCTTACTTTAAGAAGAGGAGCATCAGAGCGCGAGAAGTTGCCCTAATACGATGAAGTAGTTCGAGGCATACGGTTATGCTGATAATAGCGAGGTAGGCGAGGTAGGTCAGCAAAGAAGCGATAAAACTTCCTCAAGAGGTTCTCTCCTCCCCTTTCCTGTGATACAACAATGCTCAAGCCTCCTTTATAGATGGTTACGCTCCTCGCCACGAGTAGTAAATGACTTGGTCTGCCAGCCGTGTTACGTCTTACGATGGACGGGCGACTCGCTCGGAAAAGTTGACACCGTTGGGGTATTAGAGAGAATTGACGCAATTAAGTACTGCAGTCAGAGCACGCTGCTTCCGCCTGTTTTAAACACTTTAAATATGGATGGTACATGAAATAATGTCGGGTCGTTGCCAGACCAAGTTTTTCTTTCCGCGCTACGCGAATTCGAGCGAGCGCAGCTTGTATTGACCTTTCCGTTGCAGAACAATCGCATGCGGTTTATCGCGCTCTCGCAATTAACTGGCGCTTCGGATTTAATGCGTTCGACAGCCTGGCGAGAAATTCGTTTGTTCGGTCATGACGTGTGTATCGGCAAAATTGAATTCAGCACTGGCGCATTGTATTAATTTAACTAATTGTAAGCTGCATTGAAGAATTTTCTTAAAATACTTGATATACACCTACCTACATATAAGTTAATAATAATTCAAGGAACGTATAATATATAGAATTTTCAAAGTTTCTCGAAGGCACATCCATAAGAGTTTCGTAGCAGCATAAAATTATTATGAATAATGATTGGTTATATTTCTTCGAACATAATCCATTATTCGAGAACACGTAATTGCTTTTAATACTAAATGTACATAGCTGATATCTGATAAATACAAGGATTGTTCATTAAATGTTTATTTAGATAAATTCATCATCCGACAAGCATTTCACAGAATGACATTAATTTAAAGCTATAATGCACAGTTGTGCATTATACACGAGGATATCTAAAATCAATCGTAAGTTAAAAATAGCACGCTTAAGAATAGAAATGGATAACTAAATAAGTTTGGTGCAGAGACTAGTCGATAACCGGGATATGTCAGATCGATAAGCATAAATGTTACAAATACACAACAGGAATGTCAATGCATGAACAAATAACCCAGAAACGGATGCGTTACAATTTTATTTTGCGGTATTTCATCTCCGTTCCCTTAGCAACTTGTCATTTCTCTGTCAATAACCCGGTTTACGATCAAACTTAACGTTATATGGCGATCAATCAGAATTTGCAGGTACTCGCGAATTATCCGTATCCTAATTTCGTAATGGCATGATATCGAACGTGGACTAACAGCAAAGTCGTTTTAATTCTTGTTCCAATTAAGATTTACGCGCGCTCGTAAAAGAGCTTTTCTCGGAATTTCTTTTGTTTCTTTTTGCCGATACGATCTTTTTTATATCGGAAAAAGTTTTTCGTGAAATTCATTGCGTATAATCATACATCATTGCCCGCCAGCGATGTCACCTAATTATAATTTATTGCATACGTGTTTTTTTTTCTCTATTAGACAATTCGTTTTCCAAACTTCATTTCTTTAGGTTACTGCGATCGTAAGCTTCACGACATGCCTGTCAAACTGCGAAACTCACATTCTAAGCGAAATTTATGTCTCTCCATGAAAATCCCCTCCTCTGAATTTGCCGTCCCTCGAGATATTTTATACGAAAATGGCCATTTCTCAAATTATCGTGGTGAAAGTTTTTGTTGAAGAAATTTTTCATTCGCTTATAAATCGTTCTCGTAAATTTTTTGACTCCAAAATACAATAAGTTTCGTTTTAAACAAAAAAACAAAATTAAATTATTATTTCTTATTTTCTTTTTACCCATATATATAATGTTTATAATTTAGTAGCAGCGCTCGCTTTTCATTTAAAACAAAGCTTGTTTTATTTTATATAATCCACATTAGAACAGAATAAATGACTTTTACTTCGCCAGTCAAATAATAAACATAACAATGGAAATATTCATCGACTCTACTGGCCATTATAATCGCCAAGACAATACAGCCATGATTTGGTTCGATTATCGTCATGTAATCTTTGATACTTATATATAAGCATCTCATTAAAATAATTAAATTTATTGCGAATATACACCTTTGACTAAAATTTTGGTGTTTCCATCTTATATTATGTCTATTAAAAAAAAAATAATTTGCTACGCTAACCAAAATTGTGTTTCAAGTCTGACGATTTGTCGGCGCGCAGTTACTATGGTTGGAATAATATTGTTTAGTTTAATACAGGTTATATTTATTGCGATAAATATTACCACATGAGGGAGATTCCAGGCTCGAAACCTGGCTGAGGTAATATTTTTCGCAATAAATTTAATTATTTAAATGAGATGCTTATATATAAGTATGTATCAAAGATTACATATGACGATAATCGAACCAAATCGTGGTCGTATTGTCTTGGCGATTGTAATGGCCAGTATATAGAGTCGATTAATATTTCCATTAATCCACATTAGCTTTGCTATAATAAAAAGATCTTTTATAATAATGGATATTGTTTGATATAGTAATTATATATTTGCGTTTCGCGAATATTTACACAACTTTTAATTAAACTTTTACTTAATAGCATTTTTTACCGTGAAGCGTTATTTCTGTCTTGCTCGATACGAGGACGTTTCTCATTAGCACTGTATTTCCTAATTATCGTTGACTTTATTTCTGCTTTGTGTGCGTAACGAGCTGCCGCTAAGTCATCGCGTTTCATCACGGTCAGAATGTTCTTTAATGTCGCAACATAAAACAGCCGCAGAATAATTGATGCATGCCGCCGCGGAGATGGATTCTGGCGTGCACGCCAAAAATACAGGGGGAGATCGAGAGAAAAAGAGGAATAGAATAACGGAGAAAGAGCGAGAGGAGAGATATCAACGAACCCTGTACCGAGGCATGCATTACAAAGGGACGCGTAATTTATTGTTAAAGGGGTGGACAAGGCGTACGATGCTTAGGGATGCTTGGACGAACGACGGTGGGAAAGGCTGGTGGCGATGGTGGTCCAGGTTGGGCGGATTGTTGGCGATGGCGGCAGCCATATCCTGTCTCGTTGCCCCGTTTCCGGGCGCCTCGGCCAATCCGGAAGCGAAGCGTCTCTACGATGACCTGCTGTCGAACTACAACCGCCTCATCCGCCCTGTTGGCAACAACAGCGATCGCCTCACTGTCAAAATGGGACTACGCCTCTCCCAGCTCATCGACGTCGTGAGTAGACCCCACTTAACCCATTATCCCACCGCATGAATAGCGTTTATACTCTATATAGAGGGCTTGCGTCCCCGGGACGCACGCCAGATATGTGGAGCAAGAGTACTTGGTTGTGAAATAGTCCAACGTGTTTCATCGATTGGACCGAGCCAGAGGAAACGATATCGGGGTTGTATTGTTTCGTTAACGAAGTCGGTACGGCAAAGCAAACCAGGTATCACTGGTATAGTGATGGATTTTAAACACGAATCAAAGCCGCATTTTATCCCCTTTCTTTCTCTTCGTTTCTTCGCGTCACGTGAAATTATAAAATAGCGGATTATATTTTAAATCGTTACGTATACACTCATATTGCTATGGAAAATATTTCCTCTCACAAACACTGTGCTTTCGAGAGAAGATATAACAATTTAAAGCAAAACCTCTTATTGCACTTATAATGTCTAAAATTTAGTAACGTACAATTCTATGTGAGGTTTTAGTAAAGTATATTTGCATCATGTTTTTAACCGCTCAATTTATACGATTTGCACTGTACTGCGCCACACTATTTTCACAATATTGACGTGTGTGGATGATGCAAATGCGAAACAATGTTATGCTCGAGGCTCACTTTCAACTGCTATTCGGAACATTCTACATTTGTAATCAAATTAGAAATTCTAGTTATCGAGATACACTGCTAATTAAATTGATTAAATTGTTTACTTCATTTTAATGAGATTCATAACATACACATTAGGAAATAAAATATTTCACAATTATATATTTATTTGTTTTTAGTATCTATATTTCTCTCTTTTCTTAATTATATGTTTTATGATAAAGACAATTTATATTGCGTTACAAAACAAAACGCAATTTGTTAATAATGTAAAGCTATTTATATGATCAAGCGCAGTATAAAATCAATTTATTAAATGTAGGACATAAACAAGGTAAATTAGTTAAAGACATAATAAAGATCGCTTCTGCTCAAATAGATTTTTATTTAATAAAAATTGCAAATAATACAACACAGTTTTCACAGTTTTATATTCACATTTTTGCTCACTCGGGAGGTACGTCTATTCGGCTATCTGGAAAGACTCGTTTGCAACGTATGTGTACGTGCGTGTCTATGTGCGTGAATATGGATTCTGTACTGGATGACCGATAACGGTCGTCCGCGTACTTGCGGTGATAAGTTGGATTCCGGGAGTTCCTCTGCCGGAAACGGAACTAATTTACAAGCGAAGGGATCTATGGCACTCGAGCTATTAATTGCCATAATCTGATCGTCAGTAATCAATCGCGTCTCGACGAGGAACGCTCGAAACTAAACATACATGCACGCACACGCATACGCGGGGGGGGGGGGGATGCACTTCTCGGTCGATCGATGTGTTAGAATTACGTTGATTGTCCCCGTTCCCCGCATTGTCTCCCCCGGTTATTACATACGAGTTACATGCCCGCGACTCGATCTGAATTTCGGCAGTATAATTGCCTCGATCATGGATCTCTATCGACTAATATGCGCGCTACAGTCTAACCATAATTAATTTGTTATCGGCCGTTATCGGCGTGCCTGCGTCGCCCAGTGTCGCACGTTATCGACGTAGGATTCACGCTACAGGTTTAACGCAATTTTGCTACTGATGCAGCTTGCACCAAAAAGCAATAAGTGTTTAGTTTTAAGGGATCCTAATAAAAATCTGATGTATACCACCACTTAATGACTCGAATTAATTTCTGCAATTTCTTTTTAATCACTTAACAGTCACGCTTGATATGAATATTTATAAGATATTAATATAATATTAATATTTTATTTTATATTATTATTATAGTTATTGTTATTATTATTATTATATTATTATTATACTATTGTTTTTAAGATAACAAATTTCATGATTATTGTATTAAACAAAAATTCAAAATAGAGCTGATATCTTTTTGAAAAAATTTTTTAAAACATTTTTTTCTGGTAAAACATACGTGACTGTCAAGTGATTAATTTATTTATTTTCATGCCAATAGAGAATATATCGTCCTTATACTATTTGCATTCTATCGTTTAGACATCGAGTAAAACTCTTGACATTCTCAAATGCTTTAATACTCGTCGGTAATTATGAACGAGAGCTTGTGTGCAATTCCGCTTTTCGAAATCTCGTTATACGAATGTAATAATTGCCGAACGCGAAATCGACCGTTCGGTTTATATAACAGCAGTTGCCCGTCTACAATGTTTATGATTGACTCTAAACTATCGCGCTCGGTTGTGGCGCATGTAACTTTTCACTGACTGAAAATCCCATTGCGGGGGCCAGTAAATAATAATTACTGCGGTAGTACGTGCAACAAACTCGTTCGCCGTACATGCACACGTCCAGAGAATTTACGAAACAATCGCTCTGGTTGATCGGATTTCACCAGCGAAGATAACGGGAAAGGTAACAAACGTGAACTTTGGGGATTGCATTATCTAAAGCAGTAGTCGCAATACTGGATGCGCGAGATTCGATCGATACTTAAATGTCGGATATCACATCGTTTTCTGTCTCACGTGACGACACTTGCCATGCGACGGCCAACGCCCGCGGCTCGGCAAAAGCTGCGAAATTCGATCAATAGTCGGAGGCTAACTGGCCGATTGTTTCTTCACATAAGTGCTGGCTGTACCAGTTTACAGCGAGTGAGAGAAACAAGAGTACGCGGTGTGAAGAGGGGAAGTGAAAGCATTCATTTAATTGTCAGAGTCACACTTCGGTGCTCTAAAGGCCTCGACTAACAATAGGTACTTTGCATTGGCAAGTTTAGACGTACACTTGATACCGCAGCCAGTATTTCCTTACGATTGTTATCGAAATCGCATTAGCCGTTGCACAGACGAGAATGTGCTTCGTCACAATGTAAAGTAAAAAATAATATAGGTACAATAAATTGTTTCAACTCCAACGAGGAGATAGAGAAAGAAAAAGCAAGTAAAGATGAAATTTCTTTATTTATTGATACAAAAACAGTATCTTCATATCGTTGCTTTGTGTGTCTATTGACTTGACAATCTCGTCTCAGAATTTATTTACACACGTGTCCATTATGATATTTTTGTCGAGAAAAAATTCATCTCAAGTTAACCGAAAGAAGACGTCGCGCGTCGTACAAATGCGATGTATAATACGAAAGCTCGAATAGTTGACGCGTCGTGTGGGTTAGGAGTGTGGACCAAGTTTGCGCAGACGGGCGACGGACGCGAATACGTTAATCGATGGTCAGAAGTAACGAGAGATCGGTCGCAGCGGAATGGCATCCCCGCGGGCTCATAAGAGGACCAATTCCCTGCGCGCCGTGGTGTTCGACCATTATTTACACGGCCTCCTTTTCAAGGTAATCACCTCCTTGGAATCGCAGTTGTTCTCCAGCATAACTCCTCTCCCCTTCCCCTTTTGACTCGAAGCAGCCTCGCGATTCGGTTCTACGGGGATTTACGAGCGGCGGCAACAGCAGGCACTGAGATTGACTTTTACTTCCGCGGCCACGGCTCGAGAGACCATACGGTCCCATACTTCCCTCCCTCCTCTCTCATCTTTTCCTTTATTGCGAGAGGATTTCCTTGTTGTGTGGAACGTGAGGAATCGCGAGGGCGCTAACTCGAGAGCTTTGCTTTTACTCGGCAAACTTCGGTAAATTACGCTTTGATCGTTTCGCATTATGTGGCTGCAAGTAACCGCTGTTATTAAATCAATACCTCATACGAAAAACGGCAACTCCTTGGTTCCGAGGTATAAAAAGACAGATGTATCTTATATCAGTTCGTATAAACTTCTTCTTTCTTTCCGTTTCTTCTTACATAGCACTTCTTTTTAATTTATTTCGTCCTTTTTTCTTATCTTTTTTTTAAGTTACAATGCATACATAATTTGCTTTCATTGTGCCATATCAAATTCTCGACATGTGTACTTCATAAGCTTAACATTATTGGGACATTTTCTATAATATAATGGCGAGCCCATTATAGATTCCATAATTGTCAACTGCGATTGTTTCGGTCGCAATCACGAAATGCATCATGTCAACATCGCCAAATTCTAGCACGAAATAGCAAAATTTCCGCTCAATTGTCATTGGTCATGCGGTCGATTGCATCGATCTACCAATTTTGATCGTCGAGCAGACATTCGAGCAGCATACTGCGACAGGTGTATAATCGGAGTGGACACGGATGATTGCGTCGCAAGTGGGCGAGGGTGCGAGTGTGACACGAGGGCGAGACGGTACTTTCAGTCGACGGCGTCGGTCGATGATAAGGGTTCATTTGCGGTACCGCAAACTCATGGGCTCTTAACAGCCCTCCCGGCTATCGGCTTTTCATTTCTTCCAATTAAACGCTCCGAACGTTTCAACGAAAACTGAAGCGCACGTTCGTCGTTTTGAAATTCTACGCGCGTGCTTCTCCTTAGAACCCAGTATCTGAGCGAACGTAGGATTTAGGATGATGGGTGGCCGATTACGGATTATTACTCCCCTCGGAAGGTATGCTTATCTTCGCTGCGTGGAGCCTGTGATTTTTCTCGCAGAGAATATGTTGTCCCAGGCATTACTTTTATGATTTTTACGCAAGAAATTTTGAGCTTTGATACTACGCTAATATATATTTTATTGTAAAATATTCGTGCGAAATCAGTGCACATCGAGGTGCACATATCAATATAAACTATTTAATAATTTCAGGTAATTATGAGATGTGATACATTTATTAAAATTCTTTTTGCGTAAACACCAATATATTATTCAGTTCATCGTTCCGTGAAGATTCACATTTTGAGAATATATATTTTTACACAATCCGTTATTAGTTTTAAACACGTTAAATTATATATATCATCGTGAGAATTGCAAAAATGTTTTATATCTTCTATAGAATTAGCAAACATCGGATAAAATAAGCGTAAAATAATTTTGGGATTTATCGCGATTTTTTTATGGGATATTTGTATCGATGAGAATCAAATATGAGAATTATAAATGAATATTTTATGAATTTGTTCTTCAATAATATGATTACGTAAAAACTGTTTTTGATTAGTAGGGCGACAATGAAATTATAAAAGCATATACTAGGATAAATAAGAATTAATAACTAAGTGTTTGCGATCACATATGATTGAAACATATATTTCTCTCTCTCTCTCTCTCTCTCTCTCTCTCTTTCTCTCTCTCTTTCTCTCTCACCATTATATATTTATTTCGTCATGTAGTAATATTCTATTATTTCAATATCAGATGTGATGTTAATAAATGAGATACAAAATTGAATATTTTTTGGTCGGCATACTTTTAAACGCTAATTAATTACGGATTGCGAGAACACGATGAGGTACTATATTGACAACCGTAAATAAAATCCAATTTACGTATAATCGCGAAACGGTTATTGCCGTCTGATTAAAAGGCGTAACATTTGTTCAGCCAAATGCAATTTCGTGTAACACGCGGCGAAAATTTGTGCAGCATATCACGTTGGGAATTGTTATCTTCAGCGCGATACGGATGCAGATAATTAAAATATTCTTTATCGCGTTCATATAAAGTGAATGTTTTTTGTGAATAGCCGTTGATTAACGAATTAGTCTGAAGAGAGGAAAACGAGGCGGTGCGATACTCTCCTCTTTCGTGCTCGCGCTCCTGTTTCACGAGTGTGTCAATTAAGGCGACTCACTTTACGTAATCAGAGATTACAAATTCGCTTTTCTCGGGTTTCTCTTTTCTGCCGAGCACGGCGAAATAAATCTCGTCATCTTGAGAGGAGAAGATCCGCGATGGAGTTGGTCCTTTAAGGTTGTGTTACACAGATCGCGTTGCCTCGTCGTTACCAACAACCGCACGATAACGAAGACACGTTTTTGCTCGTTAAGACCAAGACGTTGCGAAAGAGAAACCTTTTTTTTTTTATTAATGATACGATATTTTATCCTCTCGTAGGAGGCTTTGCCTTCACGATGACGTCTAAAAACGCTGAATCGGCATGTTACTGAACTCTGTATGGATAACATGACATTTATTAATTATTACAACTAAACTGAGCTATATAATACATTGTTGTAACGAGGATTTTTAGCCCGATAATAAATGAGGCTATATTTTACTTTAATAGCTTTGTGGGAAGTACGTTCAAGTAAATTTTTCGTTGTAATTATCTTCTTGTTTATTCTCAGTAGAGAAAGATGGTCAAAAGATTATATGAAGAAATCAGAAAATGATAAACTGGTGTTTATTCATATTTTAAAAAATGTTTGTTTAAATTTTTAGTAGTTGAGATAATTAACTTAATTTTTAAGATTCTAAAGACGCTCAAGTAAATGAATTATATCTGAACACTTCTAATATGTATTAAATTTTATATTATTATTTTTTATTTTTCTTTCTTCCTTTAAATAGAGGAGATCTATTTAGTTTTTGTTTATAGACATTTTTTGTATATTATATATTGAATACCTACATATAACTTTCTCTAGAGAGAAGGAGAGAGAGGGGTAGAGAAAGCAGATTGTGGTTGTGCTTTGAGCGAGATTGAATCGGTCCATTTACATGTCCAGATAAATCCGCTTTTCGGTGTACCAAATGTTCGAAGTCGATACATTTTCGATTATCGTGTCGTGCCGTGCCTGCCCCGCGTCTATGAAATTGATGACTTCGGTGGGGTAGGATCATTGATTCCGGCGAATAATCGTTTTCGTCCTTGTTTCCGGCCACTGCCGGAGTAATTAAGTCTCCTATGGTTTTCGCAGGCCATCGGTTCGATTTCCAATTGCTGTGACTACCACCAGAGAAACTTGCCACTGCTTTCGGCGAAAAATGGTTCGTCTCTCACCGCAAGTGAGAGGCGAGCTTCGTTTCCCGCAGTTACCCGAGACAATGAAAATTGGTTAGTCCATTTTCTAGGACATTTCAGCGCGCCTTTTCTATCGGTTCATTTAATTGCACGCGAATAACACGCTGCTGGCTAATCATCGTTTGAGAAAGGCGCGTTAAAAATTTTGTCTTTTTAGCTTTTGTTTTAATCATCTAATTAAATTAATTATTTAATTATTAAATTAAAGTTATTATCTATATCTGATATGTGAATATTGTGTTGTTTAATGGTATATAAGATATTTAAAAATTATTTATATTTATACCAATATTTAAAAAATAAGTCCGTAAAAATTATATACATTACTTTTTACTAAATATATATATTGTATCATTGTAACGCACTTACAAATGTTTAAAAATTATTTGAAAAATAAGAGGAAGATATTGTCTTAATAATTATAAATAAATTTTTTGAAACAAACTTTTTAATTTTGCGTAGTTTTGTGTCATGAAAATATCTCTCAATAAGATAGAGAACATCGGTTATATTTACTATAATAAACCATGCAAATGCAAATACGCATAGTAAATAATAACGCATTTTGGACGATACAATATACAATCACGTACGAACGTTGAGCTCAGCAAGTAATCATTTTCTCCTTCATTACCGGCTGCCTGCGGCAATTAAATTTCCCTTAATTTTCACAGACCACTGATCTCCTCGTAATTCTAATAATTAAGCTCTCCATTCCTGCGATTTCCAGTCGGGCGGACGTTCAATAATGCGTTTCAATGGACGACGTGACTAATCTGACAAGCACTGCCACTGAATTCGCCTACTATTTTTGTTATATCTATTTTATCGCCGCAGGGATTCATTCGTGACAATCTATAGAGAGATATTTCGTTAAAATACAGAATATCTCGGAGTTTTAACGAAAGATACTGCATATATTACCTATATATGGCAGTTCTGGGCTATTTAATATGCAAATATTTCAAATATCGCACATTATGTTACACTTCTATATTTCTGTTATACTTCTTTCAAGTTTTAGGAATCGTTAGTTATACGTGACGCAATTGTAATGCCTGAACTTGCTTTTTGCAGTATGCAATCGGGAACATTATGAATAATAGCTTCTAAATGGCATCCTGCACATCTTTGTATCGGAAACTGATGATATTGCTGATTGATGATCATGATAACGCTAGGTTTAATACTACTGTTAATTAAGTTCTCCCTATAATGACATGTACATTCCGTTGCGTTAATAATACTGGCAGCTCGGCTTTAAATTTCCGGGAATCCGGTTTGTTCGTCGAACGCATTTAATCGAAATAACTGAAGTCCGATACCGGAGCGGGATCTACGAAGATGATTGAATTGTAAGGGGATCATATCGCATTTGATTCACGGATTTCAAGGAAAACGAACACCCTTGTCATTATATGTTTCCTTGATTAATTCTGGGAGCAATTCTATCTGTTTGTATTCTGCATTCTCGGACTGAAACTTGATTAATATACCGATTAAATAACATTGTTGGATTACGAATGAATAGGAATAATGGCAGACAGAAGCCTAGGTTATTACGTGTTAATTACGGAGATTAATATCGTGATCTACATCGATATCGAAGGCAGATGTTAAAAACTGGTGTCTCGATAGATGAACTTCTTATGTACGCCCCGATATCCTATTTTCTAATAATGAAATTAGGAACGTTCTCAGGCTTTGCCGCGACGTCTTACGTCACTAGTTTAACAGGAAATCCACTTTACTTCTTGTCACGTCATATTACATTAAGATTTGCGCCTCGACTGTAGCTGCTACTTGCAAGAATCGTAATTGCGTCGCTCGTTAATAGAATCTCACTCTGAAAGCTCGGCTTGTTCGAAATAGATAAAAAATGTCCTTCGAAAAAAGATAAGAAATGATTTCTGAACCGTTCATTTAAAATGTGAATTATATCTCTGTAATTCTTCTCGATAAAAATAGGCTTAAGTTCTGCAAAATACCCATGCATTTTGTTACTAGGACTAGAAATAATAGCTTTCAGCATCTTGTTGTGTTTGATAAAATGTTGGTTTATCATTATTAATTCATATCTCAGTATTAATCATTATTAATCTCATATCTCTTCTCCACGAAATATCTCAATAACTCATTATTAATCTCATATCTCTTCTCCACGAACTGGTACACATGTAGTGCGATGTAACGTTGATTTGAGGATTGATTAATATCTGCTTTTACGACGGTATCATCCGTGCAGTGTAATTCCCACGAACAAAGCCGAGGAGCGACGGTTTATCGGTAACGCCGGTATACACGAGATCAAACCGTTTATTACAACGTCGCGGGTGGTGGATGCGACGCGCGGGATTTACGTTTAAGGACCGAAGCGAATTTGCGTGGAACGAGGCGCCACTAAGCAGCACGTAAATCGGGCGATGCGCTCTCGCGAATGCAAACGACCGCCCGTGCCATGGTAACGATCGCAGTGCCGCGCGAGAACGGTCGCTAAAATTGAAAACCGTCTTGTCGGTCACGTAACGCGAGATCGTCTACCCCCGTAATTCCAGCGGTCATGTTGCCGCTGCCGGCTGCTGCTGCTGGAATGAGATTTAAGCGCGCCGCGTGTATGTTCACTTAAAATCAGTCCCGAAGAGCTCGCGGCGGATGCGCGAGCGTCAATTTGATCGTCGAACTTTGCCGCCCGTTAAAGCCACGGGGAACCTAATTACCCCAGGTGTTCCGTAACAAGTGAGTAAAGAGGATTACCGCTGAATCTCTCATCGCCATTCGTCCGCGCCGCCAACAGCGCGTTACGGACTGATATGGCTGCAAGTCGCGCCGAATCGCCGTCACGCCGTGATATATCGGAGAGCTGTCATTGATAATCATCGCGGCGCTTTGCGACTATATGTTACCTATAGTTTAAACGGGTCTGGAACGTGTCGTGTTCGAGTGGAATTAGAGATTGATGCTTCTCGAGTAATATATATATATATACACAATATATCTGCTATGGTTAAACCAATTGTCAGATGAGATTGATATTTGAGAAAAATTAGTCTCATTCTTATATGTCTATTAATAAAGTATAGTAAGTATAGTAAATGCAAGATTTTACAAATCTACATCTTCTACATGATTACATAATATTGATTTGTCCTCGTATTAATTTATAGATATTTTTTAACCATCTATTTATGTTTATTCATTAGATTGGTTTGTTGAAGAGTTTTATTTTCGGCACCTTAATTTTCTATATTTAAAATATATTGCAATATATTAACATAAATTTGCCGTACCTTGGTCATTTCGCGGACCTGTGGTACAATTCCGGACAAGAAAAGTGGCACGTGGGTAGAATATTACTAGGAAATTTTTATTCGTCTCACGCATAGAGCGGCGAAATATGCGGATGCGTTAAATATAAATGAAGCGCGATATGAAGATTGGTTAACCCGCGGCGCGCAGGGGTCTTCAATGCTTGTGCGGCCTCGACAAAATCCCGCAGCTCGCCTTTAGCACTCTGTAATAATCTCTCCGGATTTATATACGAGTCGTTCCATTCGAGAGAACCGTGTCAGTTTATACTCTGGAACTCTGTCGCGCCGCCATGGGGATTATGATTTTATGCTCAGCCGAAACGCGCAATTTACTTTTGCGTTTTTCGCACGTTTGCGATTTTGTTCGATGAAAGCGGC
The DNA here is from genome assembly GCF_003070985.1 of Temnothorax curvispinosus. NCBI lineage: Eukaryota > Metazoa > Arthropoda > Insecta > Hymenoptera > Formicidae > Temnothorax > Temnothorax curvispinosus. The sequence goes on along the minus strand of NW_020218617.1, from coordinate 6,329 downwards.
ACAAAACCTGATCGAGTTGATTATTGATACGCAAGTTGTCTCATGATGGATTTGTGACGCGTCGACACACGCGATCTCGTTCTATAACTATACCTATACGGTATGAAGAACGCGAAACAATTTTTCGCTCGGCGTGGAATGTGAAATATCGCGTTCGGCGGGTCGGGGACCCATGATTTTCTCGTTCCCTGCGCCCCGACAAGAGTTTCGACGTGGCACGGAAAAATTACAGTCGCTTTCTTCCGTGCCAGCTACCACAAAGATGATGGTTACAACGAGGTCGATGGAGAGAAAAGCCAGGGCGGTCGGGAGTGGCTTCTTCCTTGAAGGTAGAGTAAAGGTAATAACATCGCGTTACGATGCATTAGCTTTCGAGCGGATTAATACGCAATTTTCCTCGGTGCAGCTCTATCAGATATAACTTTTCGCATCTGTGAGGGCGTTCCGTGGACCTATCAATTTCCTGCTGTTGCTCGCCATAGGCGAGATCCGGAGAGAGAAAATAGTTATAGTATACATAGTATCTCGCATAAACACGTCGACTGTATAATTTAAAACGATATTATGGACAAAAGTGTAAAGGAGAAAAGGAAAATCTGTTCAGATATGAATAACCTGATTTGGTCATCGAAATCAGAAATTAGAATGTTATCTTTCGTGACATTTTCCTTTTTCTATCTCTCCCTCTCTAATATTTTAAGAGACCCGGTTCATTTTACCTGCAGCGTCCTATATTCCCCTAGTAAAAGGCATGTTGTAACTTCGCTGTAACGCGCAGCTGCCAGAAAGCCAGAAAGTGGAAAACCGGGGAGAGGCGCATTAAAGATAAGACCAGCGCAGCGTATCTCAACAATGACATTTCAGACATCCATCAAGCTTCAGCGCCCTATATCTGTGCCCAACACTCGGGATATTGACTTTTGGCGTAAAAAAATGGCGGAGGGAGCCAACGGCGCGTACCTTGATGTTAAATCGACGAAACGTTAGTTCTGGCGAGCCGGGTTATAATCTCGTTACTCTCGGGATAGGATTATTTGTCGTTGTCTAATAGGAATTGAGTTTATGTCAAGTCGCGTACGGACAACGATCGTTTAAGCGCAATTCCGGGAAGAAATAATTACTTCCTGCTGCATAAATATTTATGATGAGGCTTATCGAGTAATGTATAATAATAATTTATATATTATGAGGTTATCAATTAAATTAACTTGAGAAGTGGCGGATACTGCCTTCTAACTTCAAATTTAGACAACTTCTAAATTCTCATTTGCGATTAAATTAAAATTATACAATACTTCCAATTTTAAATAAGTATATTTTTAGTCGATTTTAAATAACTTGATATAAATATTATATAATTATCTTGATGATCAAAATAGACTGTTTTATAGAGATTTTAATTTCTAATTTATTTAAGCAAAATAAAAGAAATAAAATATTTTCATAAAAATATTTCAAGTTTTGATGCTGTATTTCTTCAAATAAGGATATACAAATATAATAAATATAATAAAGTTTTTTAAGTACTTATAATTAGTACTTATAATTCGAAAATAGTAAATTAGTTATCTAGAGAGAGAAATGTCATAAATATAAAGTCACGACAAATAACTCCGGCAAGAAGAACTTTGCAGAAGCAATTTTGTGAGCGCGGAACGTAGCTATACATTACTTTTGCGTTGCCATTAGTATTCTATGGTTAAAAGAGATAAGATTATATTTTCTGATAGCCCATCCCTAGCCTGGTTCGCCGACCGTCGCAGCTCATCGCGGAATCCTCGCACCTTTTTCACCGTACTTAACCGTATTCCTTTCCACGTATTAAAACCACAGCCTCCTCTTCGCTCCGCGATCCCCGTCGCCGTCTTCGCTCCCTCGTCCATTTTTCCCCAACTTTTTTCTAACTCCTTTTCCATCTCATAATTCTCATTCTCGTATGGCCGAACAAAGGGGAACGTCCGTTCCCTCGCTCCTTGCAAACGTCGAGACAACGCCGTCTGCCCATTGTCGACTTTCTTTCGCATTGGCTAACTTCCGTTTTCTCCGTGCAATTTCCATCGTTATTCCGTCTTCGCCCGCGCCGCTCCGAGCAAATCCGTCCGGCGCGTTAGCGGAGTGGCGAATGCAGACGTCACGGGAGGAAATTAAAAAGACATTGTGCTCTCCGGCGAATTCCCTGGCGGTTTCGTTGGATCGAGGATCCTTATCCGCGAGTAATCCGGAGATCAGCGCGCGAGCTATCACTACTTTCTTGCCTATTATATCATTTATACACGCCGTGTTCTTGTCTTCTTCAATTTTAATGGCACCCGGATCCCTTCTTAGGTTCAATTCGGCCATGATACTATGCAATTCAAGCTTCAATCTTCGGATGTTGCAACACTAATTAGGGTTTAAGAATTCGAACTCGGATGTGTGTATGTGTTTGTGTGTGTGTGTGTAGAGACTGTCACTGTGTGTAATTGTCCACGGTGTTGAACTTAAGTTCGTAGGTTCGTTAAGCCTAAAAGATTGCGCGGATCAATCTTCCCTGTGGGGGCCGTGTTCTTGTCGCGGACGCGGTGAATAAGAATGCCGCGATGTAAGAGCACGCATCCATTATAAAGACTGCGTATATATATATATATATATAGGCTACTCCATTTCTGCTGCATTATCTGAGAAGCGGAGAGATGCAAGCTTAAAAGCTCCTTTTTTTTCAAAAGGAGCTTGCAAAAATCTGCAATGATGGATAACTCACGGAGCATAAAATTTACTTAAAAAATTTATTAAACAGATGTAGATGAAGTTAATTAAATAGAAACTTGTACGTAATACATAGCGTAGATCCTTTCTTTAAGCGAAACCCTTATTCGATTAAAATATAATATTAAAGAAATGATGAAAATATAATGTATATACGAATTTATAATAATTCTCTATTATTTAGCTATTTTTTCCTCTCTTAGTTTTGATTTAACGAAAGTTGCTTTATTAACAGGAATTTTTTAATATTTGATTTTAATTATTACACAGATTGTTTAAATTTTATTACAAAGTGTTTAATTCTTTTTTAACGAAAATTTATATGATTGTTTAACTATAATTCTAATTAAAAAGAATTAATAAGTCTAACAGAAAATATAAATTTAAAGACTAAAGTTTAGCTTTGTGTTTAGAAAATTTGGGATTAGAAAATACAAATTACATAATTTGTTATTATTTATCTCTTTCAAATTTTGATATTTCGAGAAAAATAAAATTGAGCGATTTGAATAAATTAAAGAGAAAAGTAATTGTACATTGTTACTTTGATCTATTAAAATCGCAAGGGAAACTCTTTGATTTCTTACAATCGTATATAATTTTATTTTATTTTATTCATGAATAAAATTAAGGCACAAAGTAATAATAATGAATTAATTTGTACGAATGCTTTTTCGAGGCAAAGCAAGTTTTATTTTTTCTATAGATATACACATATATCAAATCTTACGATCTCAATACGCGCGCGATGATAACCCTTTATCGAGATTATTAAATAGAAGAAATAGGATGTTTGATGTGTGAATATATTTCACAAACGGTTAAACGTTATTTCGGCTCGATAAAAAGTCAGTTGGCCTTGGAATTCGTGACGTATAGGTATAGGCATCCTGCTGCGTATCGAAGGTCGCCGCGCTACGTTATTCGTACGGCGACGCTCGCGCAGGCAGGTAGTGCCGCGAGTCGCTCCGCATACTGTCCGTGTTATCCATCGAGATGTGCTTATTCCATACACCCAATTAGCAATTCTAAATTTGCATAATTAATTACTTTTCATAATTAACGATTCGTAGATGTACCGAGGCGAGAATCGTTTATCGAAATAATTCTTCGCACTACTTGTACGAAGTAAAAATTAAAACGATTGAGAATATGAATGATGAATTATCGTTTTATTGGGACAACTATTTTTCTTTTTCTCTCGTTTTTTCTCTTTAGATTGAGAGTACCAAATCGGTTAAATGATGGAAAATGGAAAGCCGCGCTGTATCTCTCGTTTATTCAATAATATTTCGCTAGTGATTAATGTGCGCACGATTGTAATTAATCGCGTTCTCGCGAGTGCTGTGACGAGTAAGTGCAACGAATCCTGGCAGTTTGAGAGGGAGAAGGAGGCTTGGGAGGCATCGGGCGACGGCGGAGCAACCACAGGGTAAGTAATTTATTATCTACATATTATTTCTTACTCGCAGAATCAATCGTTTGTTCCCAATTGTTTGGATCATTTACTTGAATGATTTAAATAAGAGATTTCTATTTCGGAAATTTTCTAAAAAAGTTTGTATTTAGAAAAAAAAAGAGGAACGAGTTTATTCGGAAGCTAATGTAATTATTTTATTGAACATCTATTCGAGAGAGGCGCGCGAATAAATAATTCAACGCGTGCAATAATTCTTTTTTTAAGTATCAATTATTTTAAAAGCTTCTATAAAAATTTTTTATTTGTATTTTGCAGATCGTCGTAGTTACAACTCCGCTGTTGCGCTTCGTATTGAGTGTGAAGTGAGTGTTATTTTTTACTTTAATCTGAGGTAATGAATCTAAATATTAGAGAGACGGATATATTTTGTAGATCCATCCTTGAAATGGATGAGATAGATTAGTATCAGGAATATTTAACCCCGGAATATATGTGTGAAATATATATAACTGTTTGTTGTTTTATTGTGCATACAGAGTATACATGCACGTGAAAGCTCATAAAATAAAGCTTGTCATTATTAATGTGTCATTGACCGGTTTGATCACTTATTAGCGCAGGTGTCTTATTATGAATCAGATCAATAATTACGAAGGGTACAAGTCGTTTGAAGTTTATGAGAAATTTTAATTTGCAGACGTAATTAAGTAAAAAAATAACCGAAAATTTTAAAACGTGCTTGCCAAATAGTGATTAGAAATAATTTTTAAAAAGAAGGAAATTATTATAAATCCTTATTGTGAAATCTCATTGCCCCTTAAATTTTTATTATCCTATATAGACAAGGTTTTTATGAACAAGATGCAATGAGAACACCATGATAACATGATATATTAATTATAGTATTCAGTATATTAATTTTCCTTAAATCTTAATAAAATAAGAAATAAAATAAAATAACGAATGAAATGCTGAAATTTTGAGATTAAATTGCCTCGTAATGTTTGTATATCTCTCATAGTCGAACAAGATATTTAAATATCTTTATGTAAAATAAAAATAGACAATATCCACAAGACATGGTAGAGAAAATTCGTTTATATTAGGCGTGTTTTTTCATTTTCTCTGCTTTCCTTTTCCCAAATATATTCTAAATAGAATTTAAGGTCTATATATGTTTAGCCTTCATATATACTTTTAAAGTTAAATTTTAAAAGTTATTGTCAACATTTTTATGTGCAAGAAGCGTAAATAAATAAAGGATAGAAAATATTTTACAACCACACTTTTCTAACTGATTGTTAAATCCTCCTTAATTGTTTACAATCATGCAGCATTAATTTATCCTTTTTTTCAATTATCAAATACTCACGTGTTATTATCAAATTGTTGGCGAATACATTTGAGGTTCGTGCGAAGCTTTTAACTATTAAATCATTATGTACGCGGTTTAATAGAGTCGCCGCGAATTTCTAAATGCATGGTCGCTAATACGTTCTCTAATGGTAAACGCACAGCGCATAATTCTACCGAAAATCGTGTCACGGTGCAATCAGCGAACCGCGAGTGTAAACGTCATATTTGCACGAACGCAAAAATTCCGTTTCAGTCCTTGACATTTGCATAACCGAGTTTCCTGAATTGCCACACGTGTCCGAACTATGAGATCGTCGAGCTGTCTGTGTCAGCGTCGCGGTACACGGACACATATTTCCGTACCGCGATTATAATTGAATGCAGCGAATCGAGATTCTTACGCGTGTGTGTCGCGCTACTCAGTTACGTATAAAACGCAACTGCAACTGTTTGTGCTGCAAACTAATCGAAGTCACTTCCAAATTCCCGAATGAAACACGCATCCGTCTTTAAATTTAATTTTTGAAAGAATTTAATGTCATTGATATCATGATAAAGTTAATGAAATTATCTCAAAATATGACATGATGGATTGTGAACCACATGGTATTTCCTCCTTTTTCGTAAAAGAACGTTTATTAATGAAATTGTAGCCAGCCAAAGCAAGGAGAAAAGATCGGAAAAACAATATCAGTAAGTGCAACGTAAGTTTGATGTGTATACAACTTGATAATTATTTCAATGTAATTAGTTCTTGTTTATGAGATATATATGCTTGAATCGTCGTTGGGGACGGCGTTCTTTCGTA